>NW_021271747.1:15308-20936 GCF_002162155.2 Triticum dicoccoides
CAAGAACTGCGAGTGTTGATGACCGACACATAGACGCACCCTGAGGTTCCTTAATCGTGGAAATCACTCCGAGACCTCAAAACAGTGCGTGATAGTCAATGAAACGGAGCAGAATCGACCATAACTATGAGTGTTGATGACTGGCACATAAACGCACCCCGGGGTTAAGTTCGTCAATCGTGGAAATCACTCCGGGACCACAAAATAGGGAGTAATATTCCATGAAACGGGCCATAATCGGCCAAAACCGTGACTGTTGATGACCGACACGTAAGAGCACCTTGGGGTTCAACAACCATGGAAATCGCTTTGGGACCCCAAAACAGTGATAATAGCCCCCGAAACGGGTCAGAATTGACAAAAACCACGAGTGTTGATCACCGACACTTAAACGCACCTCGGGGTTTGTTAATCATGGAAATCACTCCGAGACCTAACAGTGAGTAATAGTCCATGAAACGGGGCAAAATCGACAAAAGTTGTGATTGTTGATGACTGACACGTAAATGCACCCTGGGTGAAGTTTGTTAATCGTGGGAATCACTCCGGGACCACAAAAAAGTGAGTAATAGTCCATGAAACGGGCGAGATTCGGTCAGAACTGTGAGTGTTGATGACCAACACGTAAACACCCCGGGATTCGTCAATCGTGGAAATCGCTTTGGGACCCCAAAACAGTGAGTAATAGTCCATGAA
The DNA here is from genome assembly GCF_002162155.2 of Triticum dicoccoides. NCBI lineage: Eukaryota > Viridiplantae > Streptophyta > Magnoliopsida > Poales > Poaceae > Triticum > Triticum dicoccoides. The sequence goes on from NW_021271747.1 coordinate 16,005, forward strand.
ATAGGCCAGAATTGGCCAAAACTGCGAGTGTTGATGACCGACACGTAAGCGCACCTCGGGGTTCAACAACTATGGAAATCGCTTTGGTACACCAAAACGGCGAGTAATAGTCCACGAAATGGGTCATAATTGGCCAAAACTTTGAGTGTTGACGACGGACACGTAAACGCACCCTGGGGATCGTCAATCGTGGAAATCGCTCGGGGACCCCAAAACAGTGAGTAATAGTACACGATACGGACCAGAGTCGGCCAAAATAGTGAGTGCTGATGACCGACACTTAAATGCACCCTGGGGTTCCTTACTCATGTAAATCACTCCGAGACCTCAAAACAGTGAGTAATAGGCCATGAAACGGGGCAGAATCGACGAAAACTGTGAGTGTTGCTGACCGGCACATAAACGCACCCCGGGTTTAAGTTCGTTAATCGTGGAAATCACTCCGGGACCCCAAAATAGGGAGTAATAGTCCACGAAACGGGCCAGAATCAGCCAAAACCATGAATGTTGATGACCGACATGTAAGAGCACCTTGGGGTTCAACAACCATGGAAATCCCTTTGGGACCCCAAAACGGTGAGTAATAGACCACGAAACGGGTCAGAATCGACAAGAACTGCGAGTGTTGATGACCGACACATAAACGCACCCTGAGGTTCCTTAATCGTGGAAATCACTCCGAGACCTCAAAACAGTGCGTGATAGTCAATGAAACGGAGCAGAATCGACCATAACTGTGAGTGTTGATGACTGGAACATAAACGCACCCCGGGGTTAAGTTCGTCAATCGTGGAAATCACTCCGGGACCACAAAACAGTGAGTAGTAGTCCACGAAACGAGCCAGAATTGGCCTAGATTGTGAGTCTTGACCACCAACACGTAAGCATACCTTGGGGCTCGACAACCATGGAAATCGCTTTGGGACCCGAAAACAGTGAGTAATAGTCCATAAAAGAGCCCAGAAACGGACAAACCTAGGACTTTTGATGAACGATACATAAACGCACCCCGGGGTTTGTTAATCAATGAAATCGCTGAGGGACCCGAAATCAGTGAGTAATAGTCCATGAAACGGCCATAATCGCCCAAAACTGCGAGTGTTGATAACTGACACGTAGAAGCACCCCGGTGTTCGTCAACCGTGGAAATCACTCCGGGACCCCAAAATAGGGAGTAATAGTCCATGAAACGGGCCATAATCGGCCAAAACCGTGACTGTTGATGACCGACACGTAAGAGCACCTTGGGGTTCAACAACCATGGAAATCGCTTTGGGACCCCAAAACAGTGATAATAGCCCCCGAAACGGGTCAGAATTGACAAAAACTGCGAGTGTTGATCACCGACAGTTAAACGCACGTCGGGGTTTTTTAATCATGGAAATCACTCCGAGACCTAACAGTGAGTAATAGTCCATGAAACGGGGCAGAATCGACAAAAGTTGTTATTGTTGATGACTGACACGTAAATGCACCCTGGGTGAAGTTTGTTAATCGTGGGAATCACTCCGGGACCACAAAAAAGTGAGTAATAGTCCATGAAACGGGCGAGATTCGGTCAGAACTGTGAGTGTTGATGACCAACACGTAAACACCCCGGGATTCGTCAATCGTGGAAATCTCTTTGGGACCCCAAAACAGTGAGTAATAGTCCATGAAATAGGCCAGAATTGGCCAAAACCGCGAGTGTTGATGACCGACACGTAAGCGCACCTCGGGGTTCAACAACTATGGAAATCCCTTTGGTACATGAAAACGGCGAGTAATAGTCCACGAAACGGGTCAGAATTGGCCAAAACTTTGAGTGTTGACGACGGACACGTAAACGCACCCCGGGGATCGTCAATCGTGGAAATCGCTCTGGGACCCCAAAATAGTGAGTAATAGTACACGAAACGGACCAGAATCGGCAAAAATAGTGAGTGCTGATGACCGACACTTAAACGCACCCTGGGGTTCCTTAATCGTGTAAATCACTCCGAGACCTCAAAACAGTGAGTAATAGGCCATGAAACGGGGCAGAATCAACAAAAACTGTGAGTGTTGCTGACCGGCACATAAACGCACCTCGGGGTTAAGTTTGTTAATCGTGGAAATCACTCCGGGACCACAAAATAGGGAGTAATAGTCCACGAAACGGGCCAGAATCAGCCAAAACCGTGAATGTTGATGACCGACATGTAAGAGCACCTTGGGGTTCAACAACCATCGAAATCTCTTTGGGACCCCAAAACGGTGAGTAATAGACAACGAAACGGGTCAGGATCGACAAAAACTGCGAGTGTTGATGACCGAAACTTAAACGCACCCTGGGGTTCCTTAATCGTGGAAATCACTCCGAGACCTCAAAACAGTGCGTAATAGTCAATGAAACGGAGCAGAATCGACCATAACTGTGAGTGTTGATGACTGGCACATAAACGCACCCCGGGGTTAAGTTCGTCAATCGTGGAAATCACTCCGGGACCACAAAACAGTGAGTAGTAGTCCACGAAACGGGCCAGAATTGGCCTATTTTGCGAGTCTTGACCACCAACACGTAAGCACACCTTGGGGCTCGACAACCATGGAAATCGCTTTGGGACCCCAAAACAATGAGTAATAGTCAATAAAAGAGCCCAGAAACGGACAAACCTAGGACTTTTGATGAACGATACATAAACGCTCCCCGGGGTTTGTTAATCAATAAATCGCTGAGGGACCCGAAATCAGTGAGTAATAGTCCATGAAACGGCCATAATCGGCCAAAACTGCGAGTGTTGATAACCGACACGTAGAAGCACCCCGGTGTTCGTCAACCGTGGAAATCACTCCGGGACCCCAAAATAGGGAGTAATAGTCCACGAAACGGGCCATAATCGGCCAAAACCGTGACTGTTGATGACCGACACGTAAGAGCACCTTGGGGTTCAACAACCATGGAAATCGCTTTGCGACCCCAAAACAGTGATAATAGCCCCCGAAACGGGTCAGAATTGACAAAAAGCGCGAGTGTTGATCACCGACACTTAAACGCACCTCGGGGTTTGTTAATCATGGAAATCACTCCGAGACCTAACAGTGAGTAATAGTCCATGAAACGGGGCAGAATCGACAAAAGTTGTGATTGTTGATGACTGACACGTAAATGCACCCTGGGTGAAGTTTGTTAATCGTGGGAATCACTCCGGGACCACAAAAAAGTGAGTAATAGTCCATGAAACGGGCGAGATTCGGTCAGCACTGTGAGTGTTGATGACCAACACGTAAACACCCCGGGATTCGTCAATCGTGGAAATCGCTTTGGGACCCCAAAACAGTGAGTAATAGTCTATGCAATAGGTCAGAATTGGCCAAAACTGCGAGTGTTGATGACCGACACGAAGCGCACCTCGGGGTTCAACAACTATGGAAATCGCTTTGGTACACCAAAACGGCGAGTAATAGTCCACGAGAAGGGTCAGAATTGGCCAAAACTTTGAGTGTTGACGACGGACACGTAAACGCACCCCGGGGATCGTCAATCATGGAAATCGCTCTCGGACCCCAAAACATTGAGTAATAGTACACGAAATGGACCAGAATCGGCCAAAATAGTGAGTGCTGATGACCGACACTTAAATGCACCCTGGGGTTCCTTAATCGTGTAAATCACTCCAAGACCTCAAAACAGTGAGTAATAGGCCATGAAACGGGGCAGAATCGACAAAAACTGTGAGTGTTGCTGACCGGCACATAAACGCACCCCGGGGTTAAGTTCGTTAATCGTGGAAATCACTCCGGGACCACAAAATAGGGAGTAATAGTCCACGAAACGGGCCAGAATCAGCCAAAACCATGAATGTTGATGACCGACATGTAAGAGCACCTTGGGGTTCAACAACCATGGAAATCGCTTTGGGACCCTAAAACGGTGAGTAATAGACCACGAAACGGGTCAGAATCGACAAAAACTGCGAGTGTCGATGACCGACACTTAAACGCACCCTGGGGTTCCTTAATCGTGGAAATCACTCAGAGACCTCAAAATAGTGTGTGATAGTCAATGAAACAGAGCAGAATCGACCATAACTGTGAGTGTTGATGACTGGCACATAAACGCACCCCGGGGTTAAGTTCGTCAATCGTGGAAATCACTCCGGGACCACAAAATAGGGAGTAATAGTCCATGAAAGGGGCCATAATCGGCCAAAACCGTGACTGTTGATGACCGACACGTAAGAGCACCTTGGGGTTCAACAACCATGGAAATCGCTTTGGGACCCCAAAACAGTGATAATAGCCCCCGAAACGGGTCAGAATTGACAAAAACCACGAGTGTTGATCACCGACACTTAAACGCACCTCGGGGTTTGTTAATCATGGAAATCACTCCGAGACCTAACAGTGAGTAATAGTCCATGAAACGGGCAGAATCGACAAAAGTTGTGATTGTTGATGACTGACACGTAAATGCACCCTGGGTGAAGTTTGTTAATCGTGGGAATCACTCCGGGACCACAAAAAAGTGAGTAATAGTCCATGAAACGGGCGAGATTCGGTCAGAACTGTGAGTATTGATGACCAACACGTAAACACCCCGGGATTCGTCAATCGTGGAAATCGCTTTGGGACCCCAAAACAGTGAGTAATAGTCCATGAAATAGGCCAGAACCAAAACTGCGAGTGTTGATGACCGACACGTAAGCGCACCTCGGGGTTCAACAACTATGGAAATCCCTTTGGTACATGAAAACGGCGAGTAATAGTCCACGAAACGGGTCAGAATTGGCCAAAACTTTGAGTGTTGACGACGGATACGTAAACGCACCCCGGGGATCGTCAATCGTGGAAATCGCTCTGGGACCACAAAATAGTGAGTAATAGTACACGAAACGGACCAGAATCGGCAAAAATAGTGAGTGCTGATGACCGACACTTAAACGCACCCTGGGGTTCCTTAATCGTGTAAAT
>NW_021271747.1:24002-25050 GCF_002162155.2 Triticum dicoccoides
GAAAACGGCGAGTAATAGTCCACGAAACGGGTCAGAATTGGCCAAAACTTTGAGTGTTGACGACGGATACGTAAACGCACCCCGGGGATCGTCAATCGTGGAAATCGCTCTGGGACCACAAAATAGTGAGTAATAGTACACGAAACGGACCAGAATCGGCAAAAATAGTGAGTGCTGATGACCGACACTTAAACGCACCCTGGGGTTCCTTAATCGTGTAAATCACTCCAAGACCTCAAAACAGTTTGTAATAGGCCATGAAACGGGGCAGAATCGACAAAAACTGTGAGTGTTGCTGACCGGCACATAAACGCACCTCGGGGTTAAGTTCGTTAATCGTGGAAATCACTCCGGGACCACAAAATAGGGAGTAATAGTCCACGAAACGGGCCAGAATCAGCCAAAACTGTGAATGTTGATGACCGACATGTAAGAGCACCTTGGGGTTCAACAACCATCAAAATCGCTTTGGGACCCCAAAACGGTGAGTAATAGACCACAAAACGGGTCAGGATCGACAAAAACTGCGAGTGTTGATGACCGACACTTAAACGCACCCTGGGGTTCCTTAATCGTGGAAATCACTCCGAGACCTCAAAACAGTGCGTAATAGTCAATGAAACGGAGCAGAATCGACCATAACTGTGAGTGTTGATGACTGGCACATAAACGCACCCCGGGGTTAAGTTCGTCAATCGTGGAAATCACTCCGGGACCACAAAACAGTGAGTAGTAGTCCACGAAACGGGCCAGAATTGGCCTATTTTGCGAGTCTTGACCACCAACGCGTAAGCACACCTTGGGGCTCGACAACCATGGAAATCGCTTTGGGACCCCAAAACAATGAGTAATAGTCAATAAAAGAGCCCAGAAACGGACAAACCTAGGACTTTTGATGAACGATACATAAACGCTCCCCGGGGTTTGTTAATCAATAAATCGCTGAGGGACCCGAAATCAGTGAGTAATAGTCCATGAAACGGCCATAATCGGCCAAAACTGCGAGTGTTGATAACCGACACGTAGAAGCACCCCGGTGTTCGTCAAC
>NW_021271747.1:28362-29895 GCF_002162155.2 Triticum dicoccoides
AACGCACCTCGGGGTTAAGTTCGTTAATCGTGGAAATCACTCCGGGACCACAAAATAGGGAGTAATAGTCCACGAAACGGGCCAGAATCAGCCAAAACTGTGAATGTTGATGACCGACATGTAAGAGCACCTTGGGGTTCAACAACCATCAAAATCGCTTTGGGACCCCAAAACGGTGAGTAATAGACCACAAAACGGGTCAGGATCGACAAAAACTGCGAGTGTTGATGACCGACACTTAAACGCACCCTGGGGTTCCTTAATCGTGGAAATCACTCCGAGACCTCAAAACAGTGCGTAATAGTCAATGAAACGGAGCAGAATCGACCATAACTGTGAGTGTTGATGACTGGCACATAAACGCACCCCGGGGTTAAGTTCGTCAATCGTGGAAATCACTCCGGGACCACAAAACAGTGAGTAGTAGTCCATGAAACGGGCCAGAATTGGCCTATTTTGCGAGTCTTGACCACCAACGCGTAAGCACACCTTGGGGCTCGACAACCATGGAAATCGCTTTGGGACCCCAAAACAATGAGTAATAGTCAATAAAAGAGCCCAGAAACGGACAAACCTAGGACTTTTGATGAACGATACATAAACGCTCCCCGGGGTTTGTTAATCAATAAATCGCTGAGGGACCCGAAATCAGTGAGTAATAGTCCATGAAACGGCCATAATCGGCCAAAACTGCGAGTGTTGATAACCGACACGTAGAAGCACCCCGGTGTTCGTCAACCGTGGAAATCACTCCGGGACCCCAAAATAGGGAGTAATAGTCCACGAAACGGGCCATAATCGGCCAAAACCGTGACTGTTGATGACCGACACGTAAGAGCACCTTGGGGTTCAACAACCATGGAAATCTCTTTAGGACCCCAAAACAGTGAGTAATAGGCCATGAAACAGGCCAGAATTGGCCAAAACTGCGAGTGTTGATGACCGACACGTAAGCGCACCTCGGGGTTCAACAACTATGGAAATCCCTTTGGTACACGAAAACGGCGAGTAATAGTCCACGAAACGGGTCAGAATTTGCCAAAACATTGAGTGTTGACGACGGACACGTAAACGCACCCCGGGGATCGTCAATCGTGGAAATCGCTCTGGGACCCCAAAATAGTGAGGAATAGTACACGAAACGGACCAGAATCGGCAAAAATAGTGAGTGCTGATGACCGACACTTAAACGCACCCTGGGGTTCCTTAATCGTGTAAATCACTCCGAGACCTCAAAACAGTGAGTAATAGGCCATGAAACGGGGCAGAATCGACAAAAACTGTGAGTGTTGCTGACCGGCACATAAACGCACCTCGGGGTTAAGTTCGTTAATCGTGGAAATCACTCCGGGACCACAAAATAGGGAGTAATAGTCCACGAAACGGGCCAGAATCAGCCAAAACCGTGAATGTTGATGACCGACATGTAAGAGCACCTTGGGGTTCAACAACCATCGAAATCGCTTTGGGACCCCAAAACGGTGAGTAATAGACCACGAAACGGGTCAGGATCGACAAAAACTGCGAGTGTTG
>NW_021271748.1:0-1089 GCF_002162155.2 Triticum dicoccoides
CATGGTTGTTGAACCCCAAGGTGCTCTTACGTGTCGGTCATCAACAGTCACAGTTTTGGCCGATTATGGCCCGTTTCATGGACTATTACTCCCTATTTTGGGGTCCCGGAGTGATTTCCACGGTTGACGAACACCGGGGTGCTTCTACGTGTCGGTTATCAACACTCGCAGTTTTGGCTGATTATGGCCGTTTCATGGACTATTACTCACTGATTTCGGGTCCCTCAGCGATTTATTGATTAACAAACCCCGGGGTGCGTTTATGTATCGTTCATCAAAAGTCCTAGGTTTGTCCGTTTCTGGGCTCTTTTATTGACTATTACTCACTGTATTGGGGTCCCAAAGCGATTTCCATGGTTATCGAGCCCCAAGATGTGCTTACATGTTGGTGGTCAAGACTCACAATCTAGGCCATTTCTGGCCCGTTTAGTGGACTACTACTCACTGTTTTGTGGTCCCGGAGTAATTTCCACGATTGACGAACTTAACCCCGGGGTGCGTTTATGTGCCAGTCATCAACACTCACAGTTATGGTCGATTCTGCTCCGTTTCATTGACTATTACGCATTGTTTTGAGGTCTCGGAGAGATTTCCACGATTAAGGAACCCCAGGGTGCGTTTAAGTGTCGGTCATCAACACTCACAGTTTTTGTCGATTCTGACCCGTTTCGTGGTCTATTACTCACCGTTTTGGGGTCCCAAAGCGATTTCCATGGTTGTCGAACCCCAAGGTGCTCTTACATGTCGGTCATCAACATTCACTGTTTTGGCTGATTCTGGCCCGTTTCGTGGACTATTACTCCCTATTTTGTGGTCCCGGAGTGATTTCCACGATTAACGAACTTAACCCCGGGGTGCGTTTATGTGCCGGTCAGCAACACTCACAGTTTTTGTAGATTCTGCCCCGTTTCATGGCCTATTACTCACTGTTTTGAGGTCTCGGAGTGATTTACACAATTAAGGAACCCAGGGTGCGTTTAAGTGTCGGTCATCAACACTCACTATTTTGGCCGATTCTGGTCCGTTTCGTGTACTATTACTCACTGTTTTGGGGTCCCAGAGCGATTTCCACGATTGACGATCCCCGGG
>NW_021271749.1:0-1003 GCF_002162155.2 Triticum dicoccoides
TAGCAGGCATAGCAAGGTAGGAACAACACATACATATGGCTCAATCAACTCCTACACATGCTAGTGGGTTTCATCTAGTTACTGTGGCAATGACAGGTCATGCAGAGGAAATGGGTTCAACTACCGTAGCACACAGCAGTTTGAATCGCGTTGTCTTAATGCAGTAAAAGAGAGCAGGAGCGAGAACATGGGATTGTATCGATATGATCAAATGGTTGGTTGCTTGCCTGATGGTTCGATGCACTGATACGGTTCTTCGTTAGGGTAATCACGGTACTCCTCGGAGGCAGAACCTGTCGCGAAGGACACCGATACACAACCATCACCAAACAATGTGCAACAATATGATGCATGCATGAAACATAGCAATATGAGTGTGTTGGGCTAATGCAACTAAAACCAGAAGGATTTGAACAAATTTGAATCATAGATTCAAATTTTAAACTCAAACATGGCCTTTTAAGTGCTTTTCCTTGTTCCGCTTAAAACATCAATTAACTTGTTTAATCATGCATGAAAATAGTACAGATGGATAGATTGTATTTTTTTGATCATTTTTCATATATAATTTGTCCAATTTGGAGTTACAGAATAAAAGTTATGAAATTTTGAAGTTTAAATAATATTCTGGAATTTCCTGATTTAATTTAAATCCAGAAAATCAATTATTGCGTCAGCCTGACGTCAGTGTGACGTCAGCAGGTCAACGGAACTGGTCCAGGTCAAACCTGACAGTGGGTCCCACGTGTCAGGGTGATTAATTTAATTAAAGTTAATTAAAACTAAACCTGTTTAATTAACAGGGCTGGGCCCCACCTGTCATTGACTCAGGGGAGTCAACCAGGGCCCACCCGTGGTCAAACCCGGGTCGGCTGCACCGGCGTTTAGCCGCCGGCGAGCCCGACGCGGCGGCGGAAGTGGTTTTGGTCGTTCCGGCCACCAAATGGGTCGCCGAGACCACCGGAGTGGAGCTGGGGACGAGCCGCAGCTCTTGGTGGAGTCC
>NW_021271750.1:0-1556 GCF_002162155.2 Triticum dicoccoides
TAGCAGGCATAGCAAGGTAGGAACAACACATACATATGGCTCAATCAACTCCTACACATGCTAGTGGGTTTCATCTAGTTACTGTGGCAATGACAGGTCATGCAGAGGAAATGGGTTCAACTACCGTAGCACACAGCAGTTTGAATCGCGTTGTCTTAATGCAGTAAAAGAGAGCAGGAGCGAGAACATGGGATTGTATCGATATGATCAAATGGTTGGTTGCTTGCCTGATGGTTCGATGCACTGATACGGTTCTTCGTTAGGGTAATCACGGTACTCCTCGGAGGCAGAACCTGTCGCGAAGGACACCGATACACAACCATCACCAAACAATGTGCAACAATATGATGCATGCATGAAACATAGCAATATGAGTGTGTTGGGCTAATGCAACTAAAACCAGAAGGATTTGAACAAATTTGAATCATAGATTCAAATTTTAAACTCAAACATGGCCTTTTAAGTGCTTTTCCTTGTTCTGCTTAAAACATCAATTTAACTTGTTTAATCATGCATGAAAATAGCACAGATGGATAGATTGGATTTTTCTGATCATTTTTCATATATAATTTGTCCAATTTGGAGTTACAGAATAAAAGTTATGAAATTTTGAAGTTTAAATAATATTCTGGAATTTCCTGATTTAATTTAAATCCAGAAAATCAATTATTGCGTCAGCCTGACGTCAGTGTGACGTCAGCAGGTCAACGGAACTGGTCCAGGTCAAACCTGACAGTGGGTCCCACGTGTCAGGGTGATTAATTTAATTAAAGTTAATTAAAACTAAACCTGTTTAATTAACAGGGCTGGGCCCCACCTGTCATTGACTCAGGGGAGTCAACCAGGGCCCACCCGTGGTCAAACCCGGGTCGGCTGCACCGGCGTTTAGCCGCCGGCGAGCCCGACGCGGCGGCGGAAGTGGTTTTGGTCGTTCCGGCCACCAAATGGGTCGCCGAGACCACCGGAGTGGAGCTGGGGACGAGCCGCAGCTCTTGGTGGAGTCCGTTGGGGTCGGGGTGGCCGGAGTTGGCGCCGGCGACGACTTTGGCGGCCACCGGGGTTCGGCCGAAGACGAACTTGACGCAAGAGGGGTCGGTGAGGCTCGGGGAGTGGCTAGCTAGATGCTAAGTGACACGGTGAGCATGATGGACACCAGTTTGTGGCCGGAGGGTGACCGGGAGCACGTCGGCAACGAGCTCCACGGCGGTGGGTGCGGTTGAGCTCCGGGAGGTTGCTACACGGCTCGGGAGCAAGAACGGAAGGGAGGGGAAGATGGCTAAGCTCACAGTGAGTGCGACGGAGTCCTTGGTGCGGCCGGAGATGGACCGGAGCGACGACGGCGTTGAAGGGGATCTCCGGCGATGACGATTCGGGCGAGGTCATTGCGGTGGACTCGGGCGTTGCGAGCGCTCGGGGCTCGGCTGCTCGATGAAGTGGACAGCGGCGGAGCTCCTGGACACGGTGAGAGGACGCACGGGCGGCGGGGAGCACGGCTACGACGAAGGCACGGCGATGGTGGCGTCGGCCATGGCGGGGGAGCGCGAGGGGGAGGAGCT
>NW_021271751.1:0-1002 GCF_002162155.2 Triticum dicoccoides
TCAAATCAAGTCAGAACCAACGATGTTCGTAATGTTGTCTTCCTCGTGGTTGATCCCTCGAGCATACACCATTATATCTTTTGGTTCTGACCAATGCTATCACCGTGTTCACATGATGGTGGAAATCCAGTGATATGGAAATTCCGATGAGTTGTTGTTGAGCCCATCAGCAGCATTTTGTCTCCCCATGATTCATGTTGAACATCAACCTAGTGTTGGAAACTTGTGTAAGCATTTCTTCGTGTTTCGTTCATGAAGCATATGTTTGGATGAAAGTAGTGACTTTCCCTGATTCATGTGCATATGATGCAAGTTGCCGCCATGAATTCGAGGAAGATTGTTTTGTTTCCTTGGAATCATCCCAAATCAGTCATGCACACGTGCGAAGTATTCTGTGGTCTGGAGACTTGCAACCTTCATCCCATATGTGTCCCGAGCACACCAAGCCACTGATTGATTTGTTCTAGGAGAAGAAGTTCCTTCATAAGAGCTAATCATATGAATTATGCAAGGACTTCGTTATCCACGGTGATGGTTCCCAACCAGAACTCGGTAGTGTTTTATTATAAGACTACCACGTGGTCATGCTTGTCTGGGACAACGTGTTCACATGTTTGTAGCAGAACCAGCTCATGTTTTGGAGCTTGCTATCGTAGTTCATCTCCCGAGAATCTCGCAACGTCATCTCGTCGATTTGTGTTGCAAACCTTCATTTTCCTTCCTAGACTCGATGAGTCTGGAATATCCTGACACCAACCAGATCTGAATCTCAGGCAGATATGATGGTTGGAACATTTCCCAAGAACTATAATATTGGTCCCTCGACAACCGGTAAAGTGGATGTCGTGGCCAACACACCCAGCCGGAAGACCTATCATTGTAGTATCTTGTTAAGGAAGTTGGCCACCTCCCCATAAGGATTTCGTAGGGTTTACCTCCGTAACTGTTTCCTATGGATTCTATTGCTCCCGAAGTCCGACCTTTACTTGATGTTCTAGATAT
>NW_021271752.1:0-1153 GCF_002162155.2 Triticum dicoccoides
AGACCTTGTGCCCGTTGCTTTTGCAATTCTCGACCACCGATAAACCCTTATGGATAACTACTTACACTTGCCATTCATACGATCCTCCCCCATTGATCTTGTTATTACAAGATACCCCGAAGTTTTCTCTATTGTTCCGAGAATACGTTGTGCCTACTGCCTAGCAGTTCTTTGCCACACGAATACCCCTTCAAATAAATCCTCGCACTTGTCGAGTATCCGCTCACCCCCAGTTGTTCATGTGTTTCACAAAAGTCTTCAAAATACTATTCGATCTTCCGAAAATCCTCTGGAGCCTTTGGCTCTTGAAATTCTTGCTTGCTTGCATTATGGTTAATCCCATAAGTCTCGTAGTCTTCTTGACATTCCTTGTCATTATCATTTTCAGTCTGTTGACTCAATATGATTGCGAATACACGCAATCATCATTGATCCTTATAAATTACCTTTCCGGCTGAGCTGCAATTCTTTTAACTGGAATTGGTTTTCGACCAATCCAATTGTCGTTGATTGTACCCTAAGGCTATTCAACTTATCCATTCCTAATCAGAGCATTGCTTCTGATCCCTTGACATGGAATTCATAATTCCTTTGCAATTAAGCTTTGAATTAGTCAGTTGTTTCTATCTTCTGATCTCCTTGCATTCTTCTTCTTCTGGTTGAGTACCGATACTCACATCAGCCCCGTTGTGGATCGCCATATCCACTGTTGGATTATTATCCGATAGTGTCCTTCATTATTAATCACCTTGTGAGTTCTTTCTCTGATACATAATGCCTTTGGTAAATTGTATCCTCTCCTTTTTTTTAACCTTGCTCTGCTTTCGAGCTTGTGTTATTTACCTTGGAAGTTTGTAGCATATGTTCCTTAAATGCCCCAATGGGTTGAACCGATGCCTTCCTTAATCGGTGTGAACTCGAAAGTTTTCACGGGTCATACTGCTCTGGTAATTCACCAGGTAGGTTTTGACACTGGAATCATTTTATCTAGAGCAGGAATGAAAGGTTATACATTGAAGAAGTGGGAGTCGACCTTGAACTCTGTGTTCATGCCCATGGACACGATGTAGATCTTATCATTAAAGCTTCTCTTAAATTAATTATTCCCTTGGTATAAGTACATCTTATATCTGGGATCTGGCCTTTTGCAATC
>NW_021271753.1:0-1289 GCF_002162155.2 Triticum dicoccoides
GGACGAAGGACATGTTTCTCGTTTATGGAGGAGACGAAGAGCTCGTCGTAAAGGGTTACGTCGACGCTAGCTTCGACTCAGATCTGGATGACTCTAAGTCACAAACCGGATACATGTATATGTTGAATGGTGGAGCAGTAAGCTGGTGCAGCTGCAAGCAGAGCGTCGTGGCGGGATCTACGTGTGAAGCGGAGTACATGGCAGCCTCGGAGGCAGCGCATGAAGCGATTTGGGTGAAGGAGTTCATCACCGACCTAGGAGTCATACCCAATGCGTCGGGGCCGATCAAACTCTTCTGTGACAACACTGGAGCTATTGCCCTCGCCAAGGAGCCCAGGTTTCACAAGAAGACCAGGCACATCAAGCGTCGTTTCAACTCCATCCGTGAAAATGTTCAATATGGAGACATAGAGATTTGCAAAGTGCACACGGATCTGAATGTCGCAGATCCGCTGACTAAACCTCTCTCGCGTGCAAAACATGATCAACACCAGAACTCTATGGGTGTTCGATTCATCACAATGTAACTAGATTGGTGACTCTAGTGCAAGTGGGAGACTGTTGGAAATATGCCCTAGAGGCAATAATAAAAGTATTACTATATTTCAATGTTCATGATAAATGTCTTTTATTCATGCTATAACTGTATTATCCGGAAATCGTAATACACGTGTGAATACTTAGACCACAATATGTCCCTGGTGAGCCTCTAGTTGACCAGCTCGTTGTGATCAACAGATAGTCATTGTTTCCTGACTATGGACATTGGATGTCGTTGATAACGGGATCACATCATTAGGAGAATGATGTGATGGACAAGACCCAATCTTAAGCATAGCATAAAAGATCGTGTAGTTCGTTTTGCTAGAGCTTTGCCAGTGTCAAGTATCTCTTCCTTCGACCATGAGATCGTGTAACTCCCGGATACCGTAAGAGTGCCTTGGGTGTATCAAACGTCACAACGTAACTGGGTGACTATAAAGGTGCATTACAGGTATCTCTGAAAGTAGCTGTTGGGTTGACACGGATCGAGACTGGGATTTGTCACTCCGTATGACGGAGAGGTATCTCTGGGCCCACTCGGTAATGCATCATCATAATGAGCTCAATGTGACCAAGGTGTTGGACACGGGATCATGCATTACGGTACGAGTAAAGTGACTTGCCGGTAACGAGACTGAACAAGGTATTGGGATACCGACGATCGAGTCTCGGGCAAGTAACGTACCGATTGACAAAGGGAATTGCATACAGGGTTTGATCGAATCCTCGACATAGTGGTTCATCCG
>NW_021271754.1:0-1223 GCF_002162155.2 Triticum dicoccoides
ACTTTAGTCGGATCGGATTCGATGAAAAGGGTCCTTATGAAGGGTAAATAGCAATTGGCATATCACGTTGTGGTTCATGCGTAGGTAAGAAACGTTCTTGCTAGAAACCCATAGCAGCCACGTAAAACATGCAAACAACAATTAGAGGACGTCTAACTTGTTTTTGCAGGGTATGCTATGTGATGTGATATGGCCAAAAAGGATGTGATGAATGATATATGTGATGTATGAGATTGATCATGTTCTTGTAATAGGAATCACGACTTGCATGTCGATGAGTATGACAACCGGCAGGAGCCATAGGAGTTGTCTTTATTTATTTGTGACCTGCGTGTTAACTTAAACGTCATGTAATTACTTTACTTTATTGCTAACCGTTAGCCATAGTAGTAGAAGTAATAGTTGGCGAGGCAACTTCATGAAGACACGATGATGGAGATCATGATGATGGAGATCATGGTGTCATGCCGGTGACGATGATGATCATGGAGCCCCGAAGATGGAGATCAAAAGGAGCAAAGTGATGATGGCCATATCATGTCACTATTTGATTGCATGTGATGTTTATCATGTTTATACGTCTTATTTGCTTAGAACGATGGTAGTAAATAAGATGATCCCTTACAACAATTTCAAGAAGTGTTCTCCCCTAACTGTGCACCGTTGCGACAGTTCGTGTTTCGAAGCACCACGTGATGATCGGGTGTTAGATTCTAACGTTCACATACAACGGGTGTAAGACAGATTTACACACGCGAAACACTTAGGGTTAACTTGATGAGCCTAGCATGTACAGACATGGCCTCGGAACACGGAGACCGAAAGGTCGAACATGAGTCGTATAGAAGATACGATCAACATGAAGATGTTCACCGATGATGACTAGTCCATCTCACGTGATGATCGGACACGGCCTAGTTTGACTCGGATCATGTAATCACTTAGATGACTAGAGGGATGTCTATCTGAGTGGGAGTTCATAAGATGAACTTAATTATCCTGAACATAGTCAAAAGGTTTTTGCAAATTATGTCGTAGCTCACGCTATAGTTCTACTGTTTAGATATGTTCCTAGAGAAAAATTAGTTGAAAGTTGATAGTAGCAATTATGCGGACTAGGTCCGTAAACTGAGGATTGTCCTCATTGCTTCATAGAAGGCTTATGTCCTTAATGCACCGCTCAGTGTGCTGAACCTCGAACGTTGTCTGTGGTTGTTGCGAAC
>NW_021271755.1:0-31801 GCF_002162155.2 Triticum dicoccoides
GGAAACAGACCCTTGTGGTCAGGTTGATCGTGCTCCGGCGTGGTCAATAACCCTCGGAAGTTGGTTTAGCGATTGCTAAGGCGCGACGTCTCGCACGTTCGTAGTCGGATCGTCAAGGTCGACTCCCACAGAAAACGATAGCCACCATCTCATCGAAACATCAGGACACCTTAGCCCCTATTAAGTGGTATCAGATTTCCAGGTTGCTCAGTGAGATTTTACAGTTTTTCGTAGATTAGATAGAGTCTGTTCTTCATACCTACAGTCCACGAAAAAGCCACAAAAAAAATTAGGGTTAGTTCATCATATCCGAACCAATCTAAGTCTTTGCATAATCTTTTTAGGGTTTTTGCTTTGTTGAATTTGCGCTTGCATCGTCGTGTCAAGTTGCTGGTCTTAGAGTCTAGTCTTTTAGAGTTTCGAGTTCTGGTCATAAGTTGTCACGCCGCCGCCGCACCATCATCATCGCCCATCTATCACTTTTGCTTATCCGCCACCGCTCTGAATCCATATCCATATACCACCACCAATCTGTATCCATATACCACCACCAATCTGTATCCATATACCACCACCGCTACCATATACCACCACCGCTGCCATATACCACAACCATATATCCACCACCAATCCGAGTTCTTCTCATATTAGGTTTGTTCTTGAGATCAATCTAAATTCCGATTCGTGTTTCCTTGCCTGCGTAGGTCTCGGAAAAAAAAGAGTCTAGAGACCCCCGGGCAGTTTTTAGGCCAAAATTTTCACGGGCAAATTTTTTTTCCCTTTCCTATTTTTAGGCTTTTCTCAGTCTTTTGAGACACTCACCATTATAGTGATTTTTCGCAAAAAAAAGAGGAGCGCAAAAAAAGGAGCGCAAAAAAAGAGCAAAAAAAAAGAGTTCCAGAGTGTGCTTTTCCCTTATTTACGTGCAGCGCCGTGATTTTGTTAGTGTTCTAGGCTCGCGTCTCTAGCACGGTCTAGCCTAGGACCAGCACAGTACCGTCGTTGAGCGTTTATTCAACTTTGCATCTCTGAATTGATTATTGCTGACCCTTTTTGCTACCATACTATAAGCCTTCCCAGCTCCACATACATCTACGTCGTGCGTTTGACTCTCCCTGGCAATCGCTCTATCCAAGCTTTTGAGAGTTTTGACTATAACAGTTGCCGATCACCGCCTGCTGCTGGGTAAGAACTGGCAAGAATTTGAGATTTGCTTGACGGATTTGTGACACCCGCCACCACCACCACTTGTTAGTAGTCTGTAGGATCATATTCTTGTGTGTTTCTATTGCTGCTAACCATGCCAGGATCACAAGCCGACGAGACTGACTGGGAGAACTTGACGAACAAGGAGCTTCATGATACGTTTCAGCAAATGATGAGTGGACAGCTGCAAGATGTGATAAACAGATTTGAAGAGGCCATGGAGAAGATAGATGGCATGGAGAAGACGTTTGAAACAAAGCTCGATAACAAATTTGCTGAATTGCTTTCGCGTTTTCCACCACCACCACCGGCTGCTCCTGCCGCACCTCTGCAACAACAGCAACAACACCGACTACCTCCACATCGGGAAACAGCCCTCCGCCGAGCGAGCCGTGTCCCTCTTCAGTCGGGCCAAACTGCTGGTGCTGCTGTTGATACTTCTGTGGCTCCTACTGCTGATGTGGAGGAGGATGATTATGTGGGAGATTATGAGGATGAGGTTGATCAAAATCAGAACTATGTGCCACCACCAGCACAGCAACCACCAGGTCGTCCACATGCAAATAATGGCAATGGTAGGGCTCCCCCTCAGGTATGAGATCATGACCATCTCCCTAAACTAAAATTGAATATTCCACCATTTAAGGGTAGATATGTTCCTGATATATATCTTACTTGGGAGTTAGAAACTGAACAACGATTTACATGTTTACAATATCCCGAGGAGAGACGTGTTCCTGCTGCTGTTTGTGCATTCACTAGTTTTGCATGTGTTTGGTGGTCTGAGCATTGTAGATTATATCCTATTCCGGCTACTTGGGCTGCTTTGAAAACTGCTATGCGTACTCGTTGGGTTCCACCATATTATCAACGTGAATTACTTCAAAAATTGCAGCGCTTAAGACAGGGAAAAAATTCTGTAGAAGAATATTATCAGGAATTACAAACTGGCATGATTAGATGTGGTATTGTTGAGGAGAATGAAGCTATGCTTGCACGTTTTATGGGTGGATTAAATAGAGAGATTCAGACGATTCTAGAGTATAAGGAGTATACTAATATCACTCGTTTATTCCATCTTGCTTGTAAAGCTGAACGTGAAGTGCAGGATCGACAGGCATTGGCGCGGACTAACTTTTCTGCAGGTCGACCTTCATCATGGACACCACGTGCATCATCTACTTCCACACGTTCTGCTACATCGGTGCCTCCGTCGGCTGCCACCTCCAACCGTGATACAATAAAGCAGGCACAATCACCACTATCTGCCAAGAGCACACCTTCTGGGCCTGCAATGAGCTCTTCTTCATCCATGGCATCAACAGGGCAAACACATGATATTATTTGTCGACGTTGCAAGGGTGGAGGTCATTATGCGAGAGAATGCCCATCTAAGCGTGTGATGATTGTTACTGAGGATGGTGGGTATGAGTCCGCTAGTGACTATGATGAGGAGACTTTGGCTCTTATTACACGTGAAGAACACGGTGGAGATGATTCTGATCATGAGACGCAATACATGGCTCCTGAAGATGCTGACAGGTATGAATGTTTAGTTGCTCAACGTGTTTTGAGTGTGCAGGTTACACAAGCTGAGCAAAATCAGAGGCATAATTTGTTCCATACAAAGGGAGTTGTGAAGGAACGTTCTGTTCGCGTGATCATAGATGGAGGGAGCTGCAATAACTTGGCTAGCATGGAGATGGTGGAGAAGCTATCTCTCACCACAAGACCACATCCACATCCTTACTACATCCAATGGTTCAACAACAGCGGCAAGGTTAAGGTAACACGTACTGTTCGTGTGCATTTTAGTATCTCTACATATGCTGATTATGTTTATTGTGATGTGGTACCTATGCAAGCATGTTCCTTATTACTTGGTAGACCATGGCAATTTGATAAAAATTCTGTACACCATGGTAGAAACAATCAGTATACTCTTGTTCATAACGATAAAAATATTACTTTGCTTCCTATGACTCCTGATTCCATTTTGAAAGATGATATTAATAGAGCTAATAAAGCAAAACAGGAGACAAATAAGAGTGAAAATCAGATTGTGGCAAAAGAATTTGAGCACCAAATGAAGCCTAATAATAAACCATCTACTGTTGTTTCTGAAATTAAATTGAAAAGTGCATGTTTATTTGCCACCAAATCTGATATTCATGAGCTAGATTTTAGCAAATCTGTTTGCTATGCTTTTGTGTGCAAAGAGGCATTATTTTCATTCGAGGACGTGCCTTCCTCTTTGCCCCCTGCTGTCACTAACATTTTGCAGGAGTTCGCTGACGTCTTTCCACAAGACGTGCCACTGGGATTACCACCTATTCGAGGGATTGAGCATCAAATTGAGTTAATTCCCGGTGCTTCGCTACCCAACCGTGCACCATACCGTACCAATCCAGAGGAGACGAAGGAGATTATGCGTCAAGTACAAGAACTGCTCGACAAAGGTTATATACGCGAATCCCTTAGTCCTTGTGCTGTTCCTATCATTTTAGTGCCGAAAAAGGATGGTATGTCGCGTATGTGCGTTGATTGTAGAGGCATTAATAATATTACTATTCGTTGTCGTCATCCTATTCCTAGGCTAGATGATATGCTTGATGAATTGAGTGGCTCTACAATATTCTCCAAAGTTGATTTGCGTAGTGGATACCATCAAATTCGTATGAAATTGGATGATGAATGGAAAACAGCATTTAAAACTAAGTTTGGATTATATGAGTGGTTAGTCATGCCTTTTGGGTTAACTAATGCACCTAGTACTTTCATGAGGTTAATGAACGAAGTTTTACGTGCTTTCATTGGACAATTTGTGCTAGTTTACTTTGATGACATATTGATTTATAGCAAATCTTTGGAGGAATATTTGGAACATTTACGTGCTGTTTTTATTGCTCTACGTGATGCACGTTTGTTTGGAAACCTTGGAAAGTGCACCTTTTGCACCGACCGAGTATCTTTTCTTGGCTATGTTGTTACTCCACAGGGAATTGAAGTTGATAAAGCCAAGATTGAAGCTATTGAGAGTTGGCCGCAGCCCAAAACGGTCACACAAGTTAGGAGTTTCCTTGGCCTCGCTGGTTTCTATAGGCGTTTTGTGAGAGATTTCAGCACCATTGCTGCACCTCTCAACGAGCTTACAAAGAAGGATGTGCCTTTTGTTTGGGGTACCGCACAGGAAGAAGCCTTCACGGTATTGAAAGATAAGTTGACACATGCTCCTTTACTCCAACTTCCTAATTTCAATAAGACTTTTGAGCTTGAATGTGATGCTAGTGGAATTGGATTAGGAGGTGTGTTATTACAAGATGGAAAACCTGTTGCATACTTTTCTGAAAAATTGAGTGGGCCTAGTCTGAACTATTCTACTTATGATAAAGAATTATATGCTCTTGTTCGGACCTTAGAAACATGGCAACATTATTTATGGGCCAAGGAATTTGTTATACATTCTGATCATGAATCTTTGAAACACATTAAAAGTCAAGCAAAACTGAACCGTAGACATGCTAAATGGGTTGAATTCATTGAGACTTTCCCTTATGTCATTAAACACAAGAAGGGTAAAGAAAATGTTATTGCTGATGCCTTGTCTCGTCGTTATACTATGCTTTCACAACTTGACTTTAAAATATTTGGTTTGGAGACCATCAAAGATCAATATGTTCATGATGCTGAATTTAAAGATGTATTGCAGAATTGTAAGGAAGGGAGAACTTGGAACAAGTTCGTTCTTAACGATGGATTTGTGTTTCGTGCTAACAAGCTATGCATTCCGGCTAGCTCCGTTCGTCTTTTGTTGTTGCAGGAGGCGCATGGAGGAGGATTAATGGGACACTTTGGCGTCAAGAAGACGGAGGATATACTTGCTACACATTTCTTTTGGCCAAAGATGAGACGGGATGTTGAGCGTTTTGTTGCTCGCTGCACTACATGTCAAAGAGCTAAGTCACGACTCAATCCTCAAGGTTTATATGTGCCTTTGCCTGTACCTAGTGTTCCTTGGGAGGATATATCTATGGACTTTGTTTTAGGTTTACCTCGAACAAAGAAGGGGAGGGATAGCATATTTGTTGTCGTGGATAGGTTCTCGAAAATGGCACACTTTATACCATGTCATAAAAGCGATGATGCTGTTAATGTTGTTGATTTGTTCTTTCGTGAAATTATTCGCTTGCATGGTGTGCCAAATACTATTGTTTCAGATCGTGATACTAAATTTCTTAGCCACTTTTGGAGATGTTTATGGGCTAAGTTGGGGACTAAACTGCTTTTTAGTACTACTTGTCACCCCCAAACTGATGGACAAATTGATGGGCTTCGTTTGTGTCCAACGACCAGACCAAGACGTCACAGAACCCCACCTTGATCAATAAAGCTTTCATCTTATATTCGCAATATCCCGATTGCAATCTCAGTTTCTTGCTTGTTCTTCGTTTGCTCACAGGAAACAGACCCTCGTGGTCAGGTTGATCGTGCTCCGGCGTGGTCAATAACCCTCGGAAGTTGGTTTAGCGATTGCTAAGGCGCGACGTCTCGCACGTTCGTAGTCGGATCGTCAAGGTCGACTCCCACAGAAAACGATAGCCACCATCTCATCGAAAAATCGAGACACCTTAGCCCCTATCAAGGTGCGCCGGTCATCCGGTCCGGACCAGACGTCCGCTCGTTTGCTTCGGTTGCAGGGGCACCGGTCGTCCGGTCTGGACCAGACGTCCGTTCGCTGGGGCTCGGCTGATGCTTCAGGCGCCGGACGTCCGGTCCCGGCCGGTCGTCCGGTGGCTGGGACTTTTCCTTCAGCCCTCCTTCTTCGTCTTCTCGTCCATCTTCCTCTTCTTCTTGTCCTTGCTCCTTAGCTTCTCCATTGTACCTGAGTATGCACAAAGTATCCATATGAGGTAGTAGCCATGCTTCATGTGCATCAAAGTGGAATTGTGAGAGGAGAGATGTCACCTTGGTTTCCAGAGATCTTGCATGTGATCGAGTCATGGGTCCGGTAGGCACTTGATGAGACGATGGTAGGTCCATGGGGATGACCTTGGGATGCTCCGCATCAGGGGGTTTAAATAAAGATGACCCTCGGGCTCCGGAAACCCAAGGGAAAAAGTGGCTAGGTGGCAAATGGTAAAACCATGGTTGGGCATTGCTGGAGGAGTTTTATTCAAGGCGAACTGTCAAGGGGTTCCCATTATAACCTAACCGTGTAAGGAACGCAAAATCAAGGAACATAACACCGGTATGACGAAAACTAGGGCGGCAAGAGTGGAACAAAACACCAGGCATAAGGCCGAGCCTTCCACACTTTACCAAGTATATAGGTGCATTAAGATAGACAAAATATAATAACGATATCCCAACAATAAACATGTTTCAACAAGGAACAAACTCCAATCTTCACCTGCAACTAGCAACGCTATAAGAGGGGCTGAGCAAAGCGGTAACATAGCCAAACAACGGTTTGCTAGGACAAGGTGGGTTAGAGGTTTGACCATCATAGCATAGGCATAGCAAAAGAGCGAGCATCTAGCAAGCAAAGATAGAAGTGATTTCGAGGGTATGGCCATCTTGCCTGCAAAGTTCTCCGAGTTGACGTTAGCTTGATCCTCGTAAGCGTACTCAACGGGCTCCTCGATCACGTACTCGTTTCCCGGCTCTACCCAAGCAAGGACAACAAGCAAAGGGAGACACAATCAACCACGTGCAATGCACAGACAACATGATGCAAAACATGGCATGATATGCGGGATGTGGTATGCGATGCATATGCATGTTTCGGAAAGGAATGATTGAACCTGGCCTCAACTCTGAAAACCAAGACTGCCACTGGAAAGAGGAGTTGATTTCGGTCAAAATCGATATAAAGATCACCGGAATCGGATGCACGGATTGGAAATGACAAGCAAAACAAATATGGCACCGATCTGCGATTAATAGCACGAGACCATCTAAATGCATCAAGAACAACATGCTACAGCACTCTAACATAGCAACAAAATACATGGTAGGCATCCACTCAAGATGCTTGACAAAAGATGAACACTGAGCTACGGCTAAATCACTCAATAGCAGGTTCAAACAAGCATGGAAAAAGCGCAAAACATAACAGGTTACAGACTTAGTGAAATAACAACAAGACAGGAATTTAACATATGGAAGCAATGTTTAGAGCAAGATAACCACATGCTACAGGAACATATCATGGCAAAGCAAAGCATGGCATGAAGCTACTCAAAGCATACAACAAAAGTCCCTTACTGCCCATAAGCCAAAAGGGATCAGAAAAAATACAATGGCAACCATGTGAACATAGCAATTATCGTTAACAGATTGAGACTTGGAGAAAAACTGGAACATGGCAAAACAGATATTGAGTAGGCATGTTGACGAGCTCGATGCACTCACTACAAGGCATTGCATGACAAACTAAGCATACACCCAGAAAGTAGACATGGCATAGGAGCTAAACATGGAAAGAACAACAACATAGCATGCATGGATCAACTATAACAAGCTCGGCAAAATTGCTTAACACGTAAACATTCTGCCAGGAACATTTTATAGCAAAAGTAGAGCTCGATTGACTCAAGCTAGGGTGCTACATAATTGTAAACAAAGACATGGATGGATAGAGCACAACAATATCTACAAACATCCTTACTGATCATGCTCAAAAGATGCATGGATCACTTGGTAGCAACATGAATACATGGCATAAAAATAATGACAGGGCAAAGACTTGGAATATTTCAAAGTTCCTGAAATCAGCAACATTGAGAGGGCTAATTTGCATGCTTGTGCTAGTCACCACAGAGATCACAAAAATACATGGCATACACCCGTGTAAAGATGGCATGGCATACTTCAAAACTCATGTAGAGCTCAATATCATAGGAGGCACACACTAATCATGGCAAAAATGACAAATGTCCAATTACTGATATGAATCTGAAACTAACAGAAACTAGCACTCTTCCAACAGCATTTAGGGCGTCAATATGAGCTCAAATGAACATGATGCAATGAGATGAAATGAAGTACTCGTCGAGACGAACATTTTAATATGCTACACGCCCAAAACAGAGTCACGGTTGCAGAGTTATGGCATGATGAAGTATGCAAAATATTACTGAAACGGGGCCAAAGTCAATTGAGGATTAGGGTTCCAGATCTAGATCGGATCAGGCACGGAAGTCGAGGCAGCTGGATCTCTCGCCGGGGTACACTGTAGACGACCGGAGCGGGGACTTGGCGGTGGTGGCGCACGCCAGCGACGAGGAGGAGGCGGTGGGCGGCCGGAGCGGCGAGGTCGGCACCGGGCGCGGACGTGGTGGCGCCGGCTCGGGTCGGCCGCGGCGGTGCTCGGTGGCGCTGTCGCCGGAGCGGCGAGGTGGTGCTGCTCGCCGGTGAAAGGAGGCGGCGGCGGGCGAGAGGAGAGGCGGGCGGCGCTCCGGCGGTGGCGACGAGGAGACAGGTCGCGGGGGGCCGGATCGGGCTCCGCGGGCCTCGGCGGCGGCGGGCGCCACGTGGCGGGACACCACTAGTGCGGGGTAGCGGCGTGGTGTGTCCGGCGCGTACAGACACGTCCAGCGTGCGGAGAGGGGATTTTTAGGGTTTTAGGGGGGAAGAGACCCGGGATTTCGGAGGAGGGGCTATATTTATAGGTAGGAGGAGTTAGGAGGCTCCAAATTGAGCACGGTTTGCGGCCACGCGATCGTGATTGAACGGCCTAGATGATGGAGGAGGTTTAGGTGGGTTTTGGGCCACTTTGGAGGGGTGTTGGGCTGCAACACACACGAGGCCTTTTCGGTCCCTCGGTTAACCGTTGGAGTATCAAACGAAGTCCAAATGGCACGAAACTTGACAGGTGGTCTACCGGTAGTAAACCAAGGCCGCTTGGCAAGTCTCGGTCCAATCCGAAAACGTTTAACACCCGCATACAAAAAGAGGTAGAAAGGGACACTGGAGGACATAGGAGCACCGGAATGCAAAAGGGACAACAAGGAAATGCTCGGATGCATGAGACGAACATGTATGCAAATGCGATGCACATGATGACATAATATGAGATGCATGACAAAGACAAAAGTAACATGAAGACAAAAACCCGACAACGAGGAAATAAAATAACTTAGTGCCGGAAATGGCAAGAGTTGGAATACAAATGTGGCAGGTTACATACGGGGTGTTACAGACCAAATTCCTCACGCTTGCTCTCAACAACGCTCTGAGGAATGTGGTGAGCTTTGAAGTCTTGACGGAATTCATCCCAGGTAATCACATGGCCTCCTCTGGAATCTTTGTATTGCTGATACCATTCGGCAGCTTGGTCTTTGAGTTGAAACGAGGCAAACTTGAGAAAGTCCTCAGGCCTGACGTTGTTGCACTCGAAATGCTTGCAGATATCCACGAGCCAATCATCAGCGTCTGTTGCCTCAACATAGTTGCTGAATGTCTTTGGCTGGTTAGCGAGGAACTGGTTGAGTGTAGCAAACTGATTCTGATTGTTGCCATGGCCATGATTCCCTTGGTTGCGCTCTTGCAAAATTTGCATGATCAGCTGCGTGTTTGCATTGGTAGCGGCCATCATAGCTTGCCATGCCTCCGGAGGTGGAGGTGGTGGCGGCGGTTCAGGATTCTAACGCGTTGGAGGAGCCATCCTAAAGAGGGTGACATCCGTTAGCATCTTCACATACATATATTCAAGATGAATCAAATGGATCGAAATTGCAACATATAGTCTTAACATCCAAACAAAATGAACGAATGCATTCCAATTGAAACGGTCACATTTCCATAAATTGAGAAGCCACTTAGATAGAGGTAGAAGAATAAAAAACAACAAGGTATGGACAAGAACAAATACTTGGTGAGGATTACCCAATCGCAAACCAAATATTCGCGGAAGAAAGACTAGAGCTACATGAATTCCCACCTATGAAACTCTCGAACCTTTTCGGTTATGCAATCAGGTGTTGGGGATACAGGGGAAGCATAATATCTCACCCAAAGCTAGCAAATCCTACATCCAGCTGTATCCATCCTTCAACACATAACCAAGAAACCTTCGGAAATCATTTACCTTAACCTTCGAAAAGCATCCGTTATACGAGTTATAGCGATACTCCCAAACTCCCTCCCAGTACAGGGTGGCGTCGAGGTTATCTCACCAACAACTGCATAAAAGAGATTTTCGATGTCGGCGAAACTCAGGTATTCCAGAATTGCAACGATAAAATTGTGACGACAACACCTCGGAGCTCAAATCCCTGGTACACTGCCACAACCCCTAAATGTCAGGAGGCACCAAGAACAATGTTCTCGTCACAAAACCATCAGAACGATTCCAAGATACCCGCGTGATCCTAAATTTTTTTTGTGAAATTTGAGAAGAGAAGAGTCAAAACTCTACGTTAGGATGCCTCACCAGAGCGACGAAGGGACTGAGGAGTAAAAAGAATCCTACTCTCCGATATAGATAATCCTAAATGACTCAAAACATTTTTCTAGACTCAACAACGCCAGCGATTCGATCAAGCAGGGGGCTCCTAAGGTCGGGGAAGGCTCTGATTACCAACTTGTAACGCCCACGATGCGGCTATAGCTCCCACGTGTCAAAGCACGACTTAGAGGCATAATCGCATTGTAAGCAATGTCGCAAGTGAGGTAATCTTCACAACAACCCATGTAATGAATAAGGGAAAAGATACATAGTTGGCTTACACTTGCCACGTCACACAAATAACATAAATATCATTACATTCATCCAGATACACTCAAGGTCCGACTACGGAACCAAAATAAAGAACAACCCCAAATGCGACAAAGTCCCCGATCGCCCCAACTGGGCACCACTACTGATCATCTGGAAAAGAAACGTAGTATCGTCCTGAGTCCTCATCGAACTCCCACTTGAGCTCAGTCGAATCACCTGGAGCGGTATCATCGGTCCCTGCATCTGGTTTTGGAAGTAATCTGTGAGTCACGGGGACTCAGCAATCTCACACCATCGCGATCAAGACTATTTAAGCTTATAGGAAGGGTAAAAGTATGAGGTGGAGCTGCAGCAAGCGACTAGCATATATGGTGGCTAACATACGCAAAAGAGAGCGAGAAGAGAAGGCAAAGGCACGGTCGATGACCTATGATCAAGAAGTGATCCTAGAACAACCTACGATCAATCATAACACGAGACCGTGTTCTCTTCCCGGACTCCGCCGAAAAGAGACCATCACGGCCACACACTCAGTTGATTCATTTTAATTAAGTTAAGCTTTAGGTTTTCTACAATCGGACATTAACAAATTCCCATATGCCCATAATAGCGGGCACGGCTTTAGAAAGATCAAATCCCTGCAGGGGTGTCCCAGCTTAGCCCATCACAAGCTCTCATGGTCAACAAAGGATATTCCTTCTCCTAAGACAATCCGATCAGACTCGTAATCCCGGTTACAAGACATCTCGGCAATGGTAAAACTAAACCAGCAAAGCCGCCCGAATGTGCCGACAAATCCCGATAGGAGCTGCACATATCTCGTTCTCAGGGCACACTCAGATGAGCGCTCCGTACAACTAAAACCAAACCTCGAGTTTCCCCGAGGGGGCGCTGCAAAGGGCTCTAGTTTGGACCAACACTCAGAGGAGCACTGGCCCGGGGGGGGGGGTTAAATAAAGATGACCCTCGGGCTCCGGAAACCCAAGGGAAAAAGAGGCTAGGTGGAAAATGGTAAAACCAAGGTTGGGCATTGCTGGAGGATTTTTATTCAAGGTGAACTGTCAAGGGGTTCCCATTATAACCCAACCGTGTAAGGAACGCAAAATCAAGGAACATAACACCAGTATAACGGAAACTAGGGTGGCAAGAGTGGAACAAAACACCAGGCATAAGGCCGAGACTTACACCCTTTACCAAGTATATAGGTGCATTAAGATAGACAAAATAATATAACGATATCCCAACAATAAACATGTCCCAACAAGGAACAAACTCCAATCTTCACCTGCAACTAGCAACGCTATAAGAGGGGCTGAGCAAAGTGGTAACATAGCCAAACAACGGTTTGCTAGGACAAGGTGGGTTAGAGGTTTGACATGGCAATAGGGGAGGCATGATGAGCAAGTGGTAGGTATCGTAGCATAGGCATAGAAAAAGAGCGAGCATCTAGCAAGCAAAGCTAGAAGTGATTTCGAGGGTATGGTCATCTTGCCTGCAAAGTTCTCCGAGTTGACGTTAGCTTCATCCTCATAAGCGTACTCAATGGGATCCTCGATCACATACTCGTCTCCCGGCTCTACCCAAGCAAGAACAACAAGCAAAGGGAGACACAATCAACCACGTGCAATGCACAAACAACATGATGCAAAACATGGCATGATATGCGGGATGTGGTATGCGATGCATATGCATGTTTTTGAAAGGAATGATTGAACCTGGCCTCAACTTGGAAAACCAAGAGTGCCACTGGAAAGAGGAGTTGATTTCGGTCGAAATCGATATAAAGATCACCGGAATCGGATGCACGGATTGGAAATGACAAGCAAAACAAATATGGCACCGATCTGCGATTAACAGCATGAGACCATCTAAATGCATCAAGAACAACATGCTACAACACTCTAACATAGTAACAAAATACATGGAAGGGATCCACTCAAGATTCTTGACAAAATATGAACACTTAGCTACGGCTAAATCACTCAATAGCAGGTTCAAACAAGCATGGCAAAAGCGCAAAAGATAACAGGTTACAGACTTAGTGAAATAACAACAAGACAGGAATTTAACATCAGGAAGCAATGTTTAGAGCAAGATAAGCACATGCTACAGGAACATATCATGGCAAAGCAAAGCATGGCATGAAGCTACTCAAAGCATACAACAAAAGTCCCTTACTGCCCATAAGCCAAAAGGGATAAGAAAATACAATGGCAACCATGTGAACATAGCAATTATCGTTAACAGATTCAGACTTAGAGAAAAACTTGAACATGGCAAAACAGATATTGAGTAGGCATGTTTACGAGCTCGATGCACTCACTACAAGGCATTGCATGACAAACTAAGCACTCAAGGTCCGACTATGGAACCAAAATAAAGAACAACCCCAAATGCGACAAAGTCCCCGATCGCCCCAACTGGGCACCACTACTGATCGTCTGGAAAACAAACATAGTATCGTCCCGAGTCCTGATCGAACTCCCACTTTAGCTCAGTCGAATCACGTGGAGCGGTATCATCGGTCCCTGCATCTGATTTTGGAAGTAATCTATGAGTCATGGGGACTCAGCAATCTCACACCCTCGCGATCAAGATTACTTAAGCTTATAGGAAAGGTAAAAGTATGAGGTGGAGCTGCAACAAGCGACTAGCATATATGGTGGCTAACATGCGCAAAAGAGAGCGAGAAGAGAAGGCAAAGGCACGGTCGATGAACTATGATCAAGAAGTGATCCTAGAACAACCTACAATCAATCATAACACGAGACCGTGTTCTCTTCCCGGACTCCACCGAAAAGAGACCATCACGGCCACACACTCAGTTGATTCATTTTAATTAAGTTAAGCTTTAGGTTTTCTACAACCGGACATTAACAAATTCCCATCTGCCCATAACCGCAGGCACGGCTTTCGAAAGATCAAATCCCTGCAGGGGTGTCCCAACTTAGCCCATCACAAGCTCTCATGGTCAACGAAGGATATTCCTTCTCCCAAGACAATCCGATCAGACTCGGAATCCCAGTTACAAGACATCTCGACAATGGTAAAACTAAACCAGCAAAGCCGCCCGAATGTGCCGACAAATCCCGATAGGAGCTGCACATATCTCGTTCTTAGGGCACACTCAGATGAGCGCTCCGTACAATTAAAACCAAACCTCGAGTTTCCCCGAGGGGGCGCAGCAAAGGGCTTTAGTTTGGACCAACACTCAGAGGAGCACTGGCCCGGGGGGGCGGGTGATGTAGGGTAGAGACCCTAGTCGACCGATCTTTCACGAAAGGAGCGGGTCCCGGGGAAATCACGAAGAACACGGGGACGAACGGAGGGAAAACACAAGAGGAAATCACTAAACCGACACTAATAAGTCACACGTGGGCTAGATCCTCGAATACATAGAACGATACACGAATCCATGGACAACTAAGGACGATACACGGTAACCGGTTCTTCTCCGTGGGGAGGTCTTGATGGGGCCGCCCAAGAGGGGGTCTTGATGATCTTCTCCGCAAGGAGGTCTTGAATCCGCTTGGGGGATCTTCTTCGGTGGAGGCTCGAATCTCTGAGGAGAAGGTAACCAAGTGGATGAGCAAAGCTCTCCCACAAATATGAGCTAAACATTTGCTAACCCTAGAAAGGAGGTGGGAGAAGTCTATTTATAGTCTACGTGCAAATGGGGGCGAAAGTAGGGGTACATGGGCCTCGGGCCCGAATCTGGACGCAGCCAGGTACCGGACGTCCGCTGGTGGCCGGTCGTCTGGTGTCTCAGGAGCGACCGATCATCCGGTGTCCTCCGGACGTCCGCTGGTTCGGCTCTGTGATGGGGGTGCCGGACGTCCGAAAACGTCGGGCTTTTGCTGATGTTGGTTCGGATGTAGGTGCGCCGGTCGTCTGGTCCGGACCAGACGTCCGCTCGTTTGCTTCGGGTGCAGGGGCACCAGTCGTCCGGTCTGGACCGGGCGTCCGCTCGCTGGGGCTTGACTGATGCTTTAGGCGCCGGACGTCCGGTCCCGGCCGGTCTTCCGGTGGCTGGGACTTTTCCTTCAGCCCTCCTTCTTCTCCGTCTTCTCGTCCATCTTCCTCTTCCTCTTGTCCTTGATCCTTAGCTTCTCCATTGTACCTGAGTATGCACAAAGTATCCATATGAGGTAGTAGCCATGCTTCATGTGCATCGAAGTGGAATTGTGAGAGGAGAGATGTCACCTCGGTTTCAAGAGCTCTTGCACGTGATCGAGTCATGGGTCCGGTAGGCACTTGATGAGACGATGGTGGGTCCATGGGGATGACCTTGGGATGCTCCGCATCATCTCCCCTCCCTTGGGGAAGATCCGACCTCGGATCGAAATCCTCATCACCATGGTACGGGGAGAGATCTTTGACATTGAAGATGTCGCTCACGGAGTACTTGTCACGTGGGATGTCGATCTTGTATGCGTTGTTGTTGTAGCGGGCAAGCACCTTCAATGGTCCATCGGCTCGTGGTAGTAGCTTGGACTTGCGTTTGTTGGGGAAACGTTCCTTGCGAAGGTGTAGCCACACAAGATCTCCAATGTTGAATATCATGTGATTCTTGTTGACGTTGAGCTTGGTCGCGAGTCGTTGTACTTGGAGCTCAATGGTGTGCCTTGTATCTTCATGCATCTTCTTGAGGTGGTTGGCTCGGTCACTCGCGTCCATGTTTGTGCGCTCATGGAGTGGTAGAGGTAGGATGTCCAATGGGGACAACGGGTTGAAACCGTAGACAACCTCGAAAGGGGACTTGCTGGTAGTCGAATGTCTTGCGTGGTTGTAGGCGTACTCGGCGATGGGTAAGCAATCCTCCCACTCCTTGATGTTCTTCTTGATTAGCACGCGAAGAAGGGTGGAGAGCGTATGATTTGTCACCTCTGTTTGGCCGTCGGTTTGTGGATGATAGGTCATGGAGAATAGAAGCTTGATTCTGAGCTTGGCGCATAAGGTCTTCCAAAAGTAACTCAAGAACTTGACGTCGCGGTCCGAGACGATAGTCTTTGGCACACCATGTAGACGCAATATTTCCCTACAAAAGAGATTAGCCACATGTGAAGCATCGTCTATCTTGTTACAAGGAATAAAGTGTGCCATTTTTGAGAAACGGTCGACAACGACAAATATAGAATCTTTCCCATTGCGAGTTCTAGGCAAACCAAGTACAAAGTCCATGCTAATGTCTTCCCATGGTTGGTATGGAATCGGTAGAGGCATATAGAGGCCATGAGATTGAGCTTTGGACTTAGCTTTGCGGCATGTCGAACATCGGTTGGTGAAGCGATTGACGTCCTGAAACATCTTTGGCCAAAAGTAGCTCTTCGAGAGCGTGGAGAACGTCTTGTCGCGTCCAAAATGTCCCATTAAGCCTCCTCCATGTGATTCCTGCAAAAGCAACAAACAAAGGGACGACTTGGGGATGCAAAGTTGGTTAGCTCTCATAAGATAGCCGTCTTTGATGTAATAGCGTTCCCACGATGTATTCGACAAACACTTGGCATAAGGAGTGGCAAAAGTTTCATCATGCGCATACAATTCTTTGATATGCTCGAAGCCAATGACATCTAACTCAAGTTGCGTGACTAGCATGCATATGCGGGAAAGAGCATCCGCTACGATGTTTTCTTTACCCTTGATGTACTTGATGACATAGGGAAAAGACTCAATGAATTCACTCCATTTAGCATGATGCTTGTTCAACTTAGTTTGACCCTTAAGATATTTGAGAGTCTCATGATCAGTATGAATGATAAAATCATGGGGACGAAGGTAATGTTCCCATTCATGTAAAACGCGAACTAAAGCATATATCTCTTTGTCATAGATGGGATACTTGAGTTGCGCTCCGGAAAGTTTCTCACTAAAGTAAGCTATGTGGCGCTTCTCTTGCGTTAACACACCTCCTATGCCATTACCGCTAGCATTGCAATGAATCTCAAAAGGCTTGTCGAAGTTGGGTAAAGCAAGCACGGGAGCATGAGTAAGCAAATTCTTAAGCTCATTGAATGCGGTATCTTGGGATGGTCCCCAAACAAACGGCGCTTTCTTCTTGCTCAAAGCATGCAAAGGCGAAGCAATGGTGCTAAAATCCTTCACAAAGCGACGATAGAAACCCGCAAGACCAAGAAAACTATGCACTTGATGCAAGTTGGTTGGTTGCGGCCAAGTCTTAATAGCATTGATCTTGGACTCATCTACATGCACACCCTTAGAAGAAACAACAAAACCCAAGAAAACGAGCTTATCAACACCAAAAAGGCATTTCTCCATATTAGCATAGAGGCGCTCTTTTCGAAGAGTTTGCAAAACGGTGCGGACATGGGTGACATGCTCTTTAATAGATTTGCTAAACACAAGAATGTCATCAAAGTAAACCACAACAAACTCACCAATATAAGGGCAAAAGACATGATGCATAAGGTGCATAAAAGTGCCCGGTGCTTCCGAGAGACCCGTAGGCATGACTAACCACTCATACAAACCAAACTTGGGTTTGAATGCGGTTTTCCATTCATCACCCTCTTGTATGCGGATTTGATAGTAACCACTCTTAAGATCAATTTTGGAAAATATAGTGGCACCACTAAGCTCATCTAGCATATCATCTAGGCGTGGAATGGGATACCTATAACGAACGGTGATAGCATTGATAGGTCTACAATCGGAGCACATGCGAAAACTACCGTCACATTTTGGCACAAGAATGACCGGTACAGCACAAGGGCTCAAACTTTCACGCACATGTCCATGGTCTATGAGATGCTTTACTTGCCTTTGAATTTCTTTGGTTTCTTCGAGGTTGACGCGGTAGGGAGCTTTGTTTGGAAGTGGTGCTCTAGGGATGAGGTCGATGCGGTGCTCAATGCCTCGTAGGGGAGGTAGTCCCGGAGGTAGCTCATCGGGGAAAACATCTTGAAATTCCTGCAAAAGAGAAGACAACAGTAGAGGAAGAGTGTGAGAAGTGTTAGTTTGTGGTGCATTGTCCTTGCACACGAGGACGTAGTGTAGGACACTAGATGGGTTCTCACACACTTCTCTCATCTCACGTTTCGTGGCAAATAGAACTAGGTTCTTGTTTTCGCTCATTGTGGAGGCACTCAATTTGGGCTTGTGGCGCTCACTCTCCTTTTGGTGGCTCACTCTCTCACCATTCTCTCCACGATGGGTGGCTTGCTTATCGGCGATCACTTGGCTTGGAGACATAGGGCGTAACACAAACTCCTTTCCTTGCATCTTGAAGCTATAGTGGTTTGTACGCCCATTGTGGACGACTCCTCTATCGAATTGCCATGGCCGTCCAAGGAGAAGATGACAAACGGTCATAGGGATGACGTCGCACTCCAAGGTGTCTTCGTAGGCGCCGATTTTGAAGGATACTTGCACTCAGTGCTCGACTTGGATAGTGCCGGAGTCACTAAGCCATTGCACTTTGTATGGATGTGGGTGCTTCGTCTTGGGCAATTAGAGCTTGGAGCAAAGTTCTTCACTTGCGAGATTGTGACAACTCCCTCCATAGATGATGACCTTGACGGATCGTCCATTGATGCCGGCCTTGGTGTGAAATATGGTTGTGATGGCCTGGCTTATTAGGGATGATAGACTACTCATATCAATAAGGAATTCCTTCTTCTCCGGGAGCCCATCCGGACAGAACTCCCAAGTTAAGCGTGCTCAGCTTGGAGTAGTTTCAGGATGGGTGAACGACCGGGAAGTTGCTCCCGGGTGCGCACGAGTGAGGACAAAGTGTGCAGAAAAGACTAGTACTGATCTGTGGGGCCAGTCTAGATCCCGCCAGGAGTAACGACCACCGGAGGGGTGTGTCCGGGGTGTTACAAGTTGGTATCAGAGCCGACCCTCGTGGTTACACGGATGATTGCGGACAGGTGCGCGGTCATGTTGTTCATGACGTTTGTGACCTGTCATGGCACACGGAATGGCACATGTACCGGACTGGATGCACAGACGGTTGTGCCAAGAGGGAACGTTCCTGTGGTCCGACGAGGACGTCGGTTCCTCTGAGTGGGGGTGTATGTGATGGCCTGGCTTATTAGGGATGATAGACTACTCATATCAATAAGGAATTCCTTCTTTTCCAGAACCCATCCGGACAGAACTCCCAAGTTAAGCGTGCTCAGCTTGGAGTAGTTTCAGGATGGGTGACCGACCGGGAAGTTGCTCCCGGGTGCGCACGAGTGAGGACAAAGTGCGCAGAAAAGACTAGTATTGATCTGTGGGGCCAGTCTAGATCCCGCCAGGAGTAACGACCACCGGCGGGTGTGTCCGGGGCGTTACAATGGTGCATCTTTGGTCTTCTTCTTGGTGATGTTGGAGGGTCAAGACTTTGGAGACAACAAGTGCGGGACTTGAGTCTTCATCACAAAAGACTTGTTCTTCTTCATTGTTCACTTGGCGGTGCATGGCGACTTGCTCAAGGGCTTCCATTTCTCCTTCACTCATGGAATCATAAGTGCCGTCGTCGTTGAAGATCATGGTGCGCTTGTTGGTGCACTCATAGGACTTGTGGCCTCGGCCGCCGCAAGTGAAACACTTGAAGGAACTCATCTTGACGGTCTCATCGGTAGGGGTTGATGATGATGAAGCTCTCGGCTTGAAGTTGCTCATATTAGGATTGCTTGTAGTTGGCGAAGCTTTCTTGGAAGTCGACTTGTCGATGTTGGAAGCAGAGGGTCTTGTAATCGGTGTTGGAGTCGTTGAATCTTGGTTATTGGAGAAACCGTAGGACTTGGATGAGAACTTGGCATACTTGAAATCATCTTGCACTTGGCGTTCCGCTTTGGTAGCTTGGTGCACTAGCTCGATGAGATTTGAGTATGGTTGGAAGTCGGCGATCTTCTTGATAGGATGATTGAGTCCATTCAAGAAACGTGCCATTGTTCATCATCTTCCGTCACATTGGCTTTTATCATTGCAATCTCCATCTCCTTGTAGTATTCTTCAATGCTCTTGGTTCCTTGCTTGAGTTGTTGGAGTTTCTTGAAGAGGTTGCGGTTGTAGTAGGTAGGCACGAAGCGTGCTCTCATGACATCCTTCATTTGTGCCCAAGTAGTGATGGGTGGTTCACCTCTTGCCTCGCGGCGCTCTATGATTTGTTCCCACCAAATGAGGACATAGTCTTGGAACTCAAGGGATGCCATCGTGATCTTCTTATCTTCTTCATAATTGTGCAAACGAAAGATCTTATCAACTTTCAATGCCCATGAAAGGTATTCTTCGGGATCATTGCTTCCGTTGAACTTGGGCATGGTGAACTTGAGCTTGCCGTAGCGTTGCTCTTCATTGTGTTGGGGTCGGGGATGATGACGCCCATGTTGTAGATGATTGTTCAACTCGTGATGCTCTTGACACGGAGGGTTGTCAACCTCGTGTTGCTCTTGTCGCGGAGGATTCCCATTGTCGTCATGCTCTTGATGAACTTGATGGTCTTGGCGAGCTTGTGGAGGAGCGCGTCGAGCTCGAGGAGGAACTGGACGATGCATGTGAGCTTGAAATCGTTGTTCTTGAATTTCTTCGCGAAGTGCTTCCTCTTGTTCACGGGCTTGTCGGCCTCGGTCGGCAACGGCTCGACTCGAATCGCGTAGAGCTTGTTGCGCCGCAAGAGCTTGAGCGTCACGGAGTTGTTGTTCTTGACGTCGTGTCTCGGCATCTTGTGCAAGTTGGTGGAGACGCGCACGTTCTTCCTCTTCATGTTGGTGTTGTTGTTGCCATTCTCGTGCTAGTGCAAATGCTTCTTCAGTTTGACGTCGTCGATGTTCTTGTGAGTCGGTGTCTCGAAGTGGATTAAGGTTTGCTTGACGGTCGGTGCGCGCGGCTCGACGAAGAGTGTTCGATGTCGGTGTACTTGAGCCAGAGAGGGTGAAGTCGGAGTGGCGACTTGAACAGCTCCTTCTTGAAGTGGAAGAAGAGCGGTTGAGCAACAAAGCGCGAATCTCGTCCATCCTTGCGTCATTCTCTTGCCTGTGATCGTCGAGCTTGTGGTCGAAGTAGTCCCTTGTACGTTGCTCGGAAAGTCGCAAGTCGGCGGCAAGGTTGTCGATGCGTTCACTCATAGCTTGTTGCTCTTGATGCAAAGCACGTTATGCACCAAAGAGGTGACTCTTGGTGACGAAGGAGTTCATGTCGTCGTCTTGCTCCATGAAGAGTGGGTTGGTAGAAGTACTTGGCCTATCCATCATTCCAAGACAAATGTGAGTGGTAGAAAGAAAAGAATGAATACCAAATGTACCTTGACCGAAGTTGAAAGTGAATCGATGATCACTCCAATATAGGACAAGGAAATAGCCCAATTGGTACAAATTCTCGTCGGTTTCTCACACCTACACAAGTAAAAGCTTATGGTGGAGCTTGGTTAGGATGGTGGCACAATTTTTAATGTGAATGTAAGCAAGATTCAATAATGTTGGAGAAGATTCACAAGATGCAATGTAACAAGTAGACCAAGCATATAAGGTACATGGAAACACACGCGCAAAAAGATAAGTAGGATTGTGCAACCAAGGGTGAGCCAAAATGTGGAATCCACAAAAATGCTCTTGTTGCACAACACTAGAGAGACGCTAGCACGATTACACGATAGGCGGATACAAGAACTTGTGCACAACCTACTTCGCGAAAATGCAACGACTTCTATCCCAAATATGTTTTATGCAAGGTGTTGCTAGGATATGATCCAAGATGATCGAGTATGACAATCTTAATGTTGTATGATGCTATGGTTCTTGCTTAAAAGCTCTTTGCTTATCTTTCCTCTTTGCTTAAAAGCTTGGTTGGCTCTTTGATGTTTGAGCTCTTTTCTCATGCAATGCTTGACGAACCAAGATAGCAAGTGAGTATGCGATAACAACTTTGTGACACAAGAGATGATACCAATATAGGCAACAATGATGTATGTATGTATGCTATGGGAAGTATGATCATTAATGTGCACAAGTCTCGTTGCCGGCAATACTCAATGGCTAGTCTCGATGGGTAAGCAACGCAAAGGAGTAAGGCTATGATGGCTATCAATGTAATGGCAAGAGTGATATGTCCAATACCAAGATGAGGTTACCGGTCTTGCTTCCGGTATGGTGTCAAAATGGTGGCATGAAAACCAAGTCGTAGTTGAGGTGGTCGTTGTTGATGATGCGTCCGTGGCGAACTGAGCGGTGGTGATGTCGATGTCGAACCGTACCTAGATAGCCGAAACACAAAAGGATATGGTGCCGCAACTCAAATTCTCAAAACCAAGTGCGACAAAAAGCGTCGGAGTAGGTAGTGGGTAAATGGTGGTGTGGGTTGGGATATTGGAAAGGTTTGCGGAAGTCGGTGGAGGTGTAGCGGATGATGTGGTGGAAGTAGCGGTCGTCCGGAAGTGGACGGATGTCCGGTCGCTGGACGTCCAGTCGGGTCGGACATCCGCTAATTTCAGCTCGGGTTAGAGGTTCCGGTCGTTCGGAAAGGTCGGACGTCCGGTGGTTCCTGCGGCTCCGGACGTCCGGTAAGTTGCGGTCGTCCGATGGGTCGGGGGCAAAATTGATATGAATTTCATGGATTTTGGATGGATTTCAAGGTGGAGATGGTGGGGCAAGGCTAGATCCACTTGCAACACAACAAATTCACGGATCGAAACCAACAAAACATCATCAAAACTCACAAATCATAAGAAAAATTTTGGTGCTATTTTTGTGGGGATTTTCGGATTAGGACGAAAAACAACAAAATCAAGCTAGAAAACGAAGAGGGGGGCTCCGAAATCGTGATCAACCTTGCTCTAGATACCAAGATGATGTAGGGTAGAGACCCTAGTCAGCCGATCTTTCATGAAAGGAGCGGATCCCGGGGAAATCACGAAGAACACGGGGACGAATGGAGGGAAAACACAAGAGGCAATTAATAAACCGACATGAGTAAGTCACACATGGGCTAAATCCTCGAATACATAGAACGATACACGAATCCACGGACAACTAAGTACGATACACGGTAACCGGTTCTTCTCCGTGGGGAGGTCTTGATGGGGCCACCCTAGAGGGGGTCTTGATGATCTTCTCCACAAGGAGGTCTTGAATCCGCTTGGGGGATCTTCTCCGGTGGAGGCTTGAATCTCCGAGGAGAAGGTAACCAAGTGGATGAGCAAAGCTCTCTCACAAATATGAGCTAAACATTTTCTAACCCTAGAAAGGAGGTGGGAGAGGTCTATTTATAGTCTACATGCAAATGGGGGTGAAAGTAGGGGTACATGGGCCTCGGGCCCGAATCTGTATGCAGCCAGGTACCGGACGTCCGCTGGTGGCCGATCGTCCGGTGTCTCAAGAGCAGCCGGTCATCCGGTGTCCTCCGGCGTCCGCTGGTTCGGCTCTGTGATGGGGGTGCCGGACGTCCGGAAACGTCGGGCTTCCGCTGATGTTGGTTCGGATGCAGGTGTGATGAGGACATCAATACCATTGTTACACCCACAGCCCCTACTTTTACATATACTGGACCAATTACTAGAGCTCGCGCATGCCAATTGAATTACCAGGTACTTTCGTTTCTTGGTAATGATTCTAATGTTCATGAGATTATGATGCTGCCTAAATTGGATACATTTGTTTTGCTTACAAATGAAGGGCCTAGCTTGGAGAAGGATGAACATTGGAGCAAGAACACGCATGGAGTTGATGGCATGCGCAAGGGGATCAAGAATGGAGTTACAAGTGATGATTTCAAGACTTCGAAGCCGCCATAAGGAGTGCATGAAGCCTTGGACGAAATATACAAGATGCCACTTCATAATATTCGTCCATAGGCTATTCTAGGTGTTGCGTCACCTTATTAATGGGCCAGGCCCATGTAATTTTGAAATACTTAAGTATAGGCTATTTTTAGAGTCCGTATGTGTGGGGAAACAAGAGTTAGGGTTGGTTTCGGACCCCACCCTCAAGGGCCACGAAATTCCCCCCTCTTCCTCCATATATACAGCCCTTAGTGCGTCGTTTAGACTTTGGGTTTTGTTTAGATTAAAAGTTCGCCATAGCTGCAACTTCGCGTACTTCGTTTGTGTCCAACGACCAGACCAAGACGTCACAGAACCCCACCTTGATCAATAAAGCTTTCATCTTATATTCGCAATATCCCGATTGCAATCTTAGTTTCTTGCTTGTTCTTCGTTTGCTCGCAGGAAACAGACCCTTGTGGTCAGGTTGATCGTGCTCCGGCGTGGTCAATAACCCTCGGAAGTTGGTTTAGCGATTGCTAAGGCGCGACGTCTCGCACGTTCGTAGTCGGATCGTCAAGGTCGACTCCCACAGAAAACGATAGCCACCATCTCATC
Organism: Triticum dicoccoides; assembly: GCF_002162155.2. Taxonomy (NCBI): domain Eukaryota; kingdom Viridiplantae; phylum Streptophyta; class Magnoliopsida; order Poales; family Poaceae; genus Triticum; species Triticum dicoccoides. The sequence continues at coordinate 24,249 of NW_021271755.1, forward strand.
GAAACATCAGGACACCTTAGCCCCTATTAAGTGGTATCAGATTTCCAGGTTGCTCAGTGAGATTTTACAGTTTTTCGTAGATTAGATAGAGTCTGTTCTTCATACCTACAGTCCACGAAAAAGCCACAAAAAAAATTAGGGTTAGTTCATCATATCCGAACCAATCTAAGTCTTTGCATAATCTTTTTAGGGTTTTTGCTTTGTTGAATTTGCGCTTGCATCGTCGTGTCAAGTTGCTGGTCTTAGAGTCTAGTCTTTTAGAGTTTCGAGTTCTGGTCATAAGTTGTCACGCCGCCGCCGCACCATCATCATCGCCCATCTATCACTTTTGCTTATCCGCCACCGCTCTGAATCCATATCCATATACCACCACCAATCTGTATCCATATACCACCACCAATCTGTATCCATATACCACCACCGCTACCATATACCACCACCGCTGCCATATACCACAACCATATATCCACCACCAATCCGAGTTCTTCTCATATTAGGTTTGTTCTTGAGATCAATCTAAATTCCGATTCGTGTTTCCTTGCCTGCGTAGGTCTCGGAAAAAAAAGAGTCTAGAGACCCCCGGGCAGTTTTTAGGCCAAAATTTTCACGGGCAAATTTTTTTCCCTTTCCTATTTTTAGGCTTTTCTCAGTCTTTTGAGACACTCGCCATTATAGTGATTTTTCGCAAAAAAAAGAGGAGCGCAAAAAAAGGAGCGCAAAAAAAGAGCAAAAAAAAAGAGTTCCAGAGTGTGCTTTTCCCTTATTTACGTGCAGCGCCGTGATTTTGTTAGTGTTCTAGGCTCGCGTCTCTAGCACGGTCTAGCCTAGGACCAGCACAGTACCGTCGTTGAGCGTTTATTCAACTTTGCATCTCTGAATTGATTATTGCTGACCCTTTTTGCTACCATACTATAAGCCTTCCCAGCTCCACATACATCTACGTCGTGCGTTTGACTCTCCCTGGCAATCGCTCTATCCAAGCTTTTGAGAGTTTTGACTATAACAGTTGCCGATCACCGCCTGCTGCTGGGTAAGAACTGGCAAGAATTTGAGATTTGCTTGACGGATTTGTGACACCCGCCACCACCACCACTTGTTAGTAGTCTGTAGGATCATATTCTTGTGTGTTTCTATTGCTGCTAACCATGCCAGGATCACAAGCCGACGAGACTGACTGGGAGAACTTGACGAACAAGGAGCTTCATGATACGTTTCAGCAAATGATGAGTGGACAGCTGCAAGATGTGATAAACAGATTTGAAGAGGCCATGGAGAAGATAGATGGCATGGAGAAGACGTTTGAAACAAAGCTCGATAACAAATTTGCTGAATTGCTTTCGCGTTTTCCACCACCACCACCGGCTGCTCCTGCCGCACCTCTGCAACAACAGCAACAACACCGACTACCTCCACATCGGGAAACAGCCCTCCGCCGAGCGAGCCGTGTCCCTCTTCAGTCGGGCCAAATTGCTGGTGCTGCTGTTGATACTTCTGTGGCTCCTACTGCTGATGTGGAGGAGGATGATTATGTGGGAGATTATGAGGATGAGGTTGATCAAAATCAGAACTATGTGCCACCACCAGCACAGCAACCACCAGGTCGTCCACATGCAAATAATGGCAATGGTAGGGCTCCCCCTCAGGTATGAGATCATGACCATCTCCCTAAACTAAAATTGAATATTCCACCATTTGAGGGTAGATATGTTCCTGATATATATCTTACTTGGGAGTTAGAAACTGAACAACGATTTACATGTTTACAATATCCCGAGGAGAGACGTGTTCCTGCTGCTGTTTGTGCATTCACTAGTTTTGCATGTGTTTGGTGGTCTGAGCATTGTAGATTATATCCTATTCCGGCTACTTGGGCTGCTTTGAAAACTGCTATGCGTACTCGTTGGGTTCCACCATATTATCAACGTGAATTACTTCAAAAATTGCAGCGCTTAAGACAGGGAAAAAATTCTGTAGAAGAATATTATCAGGAATTACAAACTGGCATGATTAGATGTGGTATTGTTGAGGAGAATGAAGCTATGCTTGCACGTTTTATGGGTGGATTAAATAGAGAGATTCAGACGATTCTAGAGTATAAGGAGTATACTAATATCACTCGTTTATTCCATCTTGCTTGTAAAGCTGAACGTGAAGTGCAGGATCGACAGGCATTGGCGCGGACTAACTTTTCTGCAGGTCGACCTTCATCATGGACACCACGTGCATCATCTACTTCCACACGTTCTGCTACATCGGTGCCTCCGTCGGCTGCCACCTCCAACCGTGATACAATAAAGCAGGCACAATCACCACTATCTGCCAAGAGCACACCTTCTGGGCCTGCAATGAGCTCTTCTTCATCCATGGCATCAACAGGGCAAACACATGATATTATTTGTCGACGTTGCAAGGGTGGAGGTCATTATGCGAGAGAATGCCCATCTAAGCGTGTGATGATTGTTACTGAGGATGGTGGGTATGAGTCCGCTAGTGACTATGATGAGGAGACTTTGGCTCTTATTACACGTGAAGAACACGGTGGAGATGATTCTGATCATGAGACGCAATACATGGCTCCTGAAGATGCTGACAGGTATGAATGTTTAGTTGCTCAACGTGTTTTGAGTGTGCAGGTTACACAAGCTGAGCAAAATCAGAGGCATAATTTGTTCCATACAAAGGGAGTTGTGAAGGAACGTTCTGTTCGCGTGATCATAGATGGAGGGAGCTGCAATAACTTGGCTAGCATGGAGATGGTGGAGAAGCTATCTCTCACCACAAGACCACATCCACATCCTTACTACATCCAATGGTTCAACAACAGCGGCAAGGTTAAGGTAACACGTACTGTTCGTGTGCATTTTAGTATCTCTACATATGCTGATTATGTTTATTGTGATGTGGTACCTATGCAAGCATGTTCCTTATTACTTGGTAGACCATGGCAATTTGATAAAAATTCTGTACACCATGGTAGAAACAATCAGTATACTCTTGTTCATAACGATAAAAATATTACTTTGCTTCCTATGACTCCTGATTCCATTTTGAAAGATGATATTAATAGAGCTAATAAAGCAAAACAGGAGACAAATAAGAGTGAAAATCAGATTGTGGCAAAAGAATTTGAGCACCAAATGAAGCCTAATAATAAACCATCTACTGTTGTTTCTGAAATTAAATTGAAAAGTGCATGTTTATTTGCCACCAAATCTGATATTCATGAGCTAGATTTTAGCAAATCTGTTTGCTATGCTTTTGTGTGCAAAGAGGCATTATTTTCATTCGAGGACGTGCCTTCCTCTTTGCCCCCTGCTGTCACTAACATTTTGCAGGAGTTCGCTGACGTCTTTCCACAAGACGTGCCACTGGGATTACCACCTATTCGAGGGATTGAGCATCAAATTGACTTAATTCCCGGTGCTTCGCTACCCAACCGTGCACCATACCGTACCAATCCAGAGGAGACGAAGGAGATTATGCGTCAAGTACAAGAACTGCTCGACAAAGGTTATATACGCGAATCCCTTAGTCCTTGTGTTGTTCCTATCATTTTAGTGCCGAAAAAGGATGGTATGTCGCGTATGTGCGTTGATTGTAGAGGCATTAATAATATTACTATTCGTTGTCGTCATCCTATTCCTAGGCTAGATGATATGCTTGATGAATTGAGTGGCTCTACAATATTCTCCAAAGTTGATTTGCGTAGTGGATACCATCAAATTCGTATGAAATTGGATGATGAATGGAAAACAGCATTTAAAACTAAGTTTGGATTATATGAGTGGTTAGTCATGCCTTTTGGGTTAACTAATGCACCTAGTACTTTCATGAGGTTAATGAACGGAGTTTTACGTGCTTTCATTGGACAATTTGTGCTAGTTTACTTTGATGACATATTGATTTATAGCAAATCTTTGGAGGAATATTTGGAACATTTACGTGCTGTTTTTATTGCTCTACGTGATGCACGTTTGTTTGGAAACCTTGGAAAGTGCACCTTTTGCACCGACCGAGTATCTTTTCTTGGCTATGTTGTTACTCCACAGGGAATTGAAGTTGATAAAGCCAAGATTGAAGCTATTGAGAGTTGGCCGCAGCCCAAAACGGTCACACAAGTTAGGAGTTTCCTTGGCCTCGCTGGTTTCTATAGGCGTTTTGTGAGAGATTTCAGCACCATTGCTGCACCTCTCAACGAGCTTACAAAGAAGGATGTGCCTTTTGTTTGGGGTACCGCACAGGAAGAAGCCTTCACGGTATTGAAAGATAAGTTGACACATGCTCCTTTACTCCAACTTCCTAATTTCAATAAGACTTTTGAGCTTGAATGTGATGCTAGTGGAATTGGATTAGGAGGTGTGTTATTACAAGATGGAAAACCTGTTGCATACTTTTCTGAAAAATTGAGTGGGCCTAGTCTGAACTATTCTACTTATGATAAAGAATTATATGCTCTTGTTCGGACCTTAGAAACATGGCAACATTATTTATGGGCCAAGGAATTTGTTATACATTCTGATCATGAATCTTTGAAACACATTAAAAGTCAAGCAAAACTGAACCGTAGACATGCTAAATGGGTTGAATTCATTGAGACTTTCCCTTATGTCATTAAACACAAGAAGGGTAAAGAAAATGTTATTGCTGATGCCTTGTCTCGTCGTTATACTATGCTTTCACAACTTGACTTTAAAATATTTGGTTTGGAGACCATCAAAGATCAATATGTTCATGATGCTGAATTTAAAGATGTATTGCAGAATTGTAAGGAAGGGAGAACTTGGAACAAGTTCGTTCTTAACGATGGATTTGTGTTTCGTGCTAACAAGCTATGCATTCCGGCTAGCTCCGTTCGTCTTTTGTTGTTGCAGGAGGCGCATGGAGGAGGATTAATGGGACACTTTGGCGTCAAGAAGACGGAGGATATACTTGCTACACATTTCTTTTGGCCAAAGATGAGACGGGATGTTGAGCGTTTTGTTGCTCGCTGCACTACATGTCAAAGAGCTAAGTCACGACTCAATCCTCAAGGTTTATATGTGCCTTTGCCTGTACCTAGTGTTCCTTGGGAGGATATATCTATGGACTTTGTTTTAGGTTTACCTCGAACAAAGAAGGGGAGGGATAGCATATTTGTTGTCGTGGATAGGTTCTCGAAAATGGCACACTTTATACCATGTCATAAAAGCGATGATGCTGTTAATGTTGTTGATTTGTTCTTTCGTGAAATTATTCGCTTGCATGGTGTGCCAAATACTATTGTTTCAGATCGTGATACTAAATTTCTTAGCCACTTTTGGAGATGTTTATGGGCTAAGTTGGGGACTAAACTGCTTTTTAGTACTACTTGTCACCCCCAAACTGATGGACAAATTGATGGGCTTCGTTTGTGTCCAACGACCAGACCAAGACGTCACAGAACCCCACCTTGATCAATAAAGCTTTCATCTTATATTCGCAATATCCCGATTGCAATCTCAGTTTCTTGCTTGTTCTTCGTTTGCTCACAGGAAACAGACCCTCGTGGTCAGGTTGATCGTGCTCCGGCGTGGTCAATAACCCTCGGAAGTTGGTTTAGCGATTGCTAAGGCGCGACGTCTCGCACGTTCGTAGTCGGATCGTCAAGGTCGACTCCCACAGAAAACGATAGCCACCATCTCATCGAAAAATCGAGACACCTTAGCCCCTATCAAGGTGCGCCGGTCATCCGGTCCGGACCAGACGTCCGCTCGTTTGCTTCGGTTGCAGGGGCACCGGTCGTCCGGTCTGGACCAGACGTCCGTTCGCTGGGGCTCGGCTGATGCTTCAGGCGCCGGACGTCCGGTCCCGGCCGGTCGTCCGGTGGCTGGGACTTTTCCTTCAGCCCTCCTTCTTCGTCTTCTCGTCCATCTTCCTCTTCTTCTTGTCCTTGCTCCTTAGCTTCTCCATTGTACCTGAGTATGCACAAAGTATCCATATGAGGTAGTAGCCATGCTTCATGTGCATCAAAGTGGAATTGTGAGAGGAGAGATGTCACCTTGGTTTCCAGAGATCTTGCATGTGATCGAGTCATGGGTCCGGTAGGCACTTGATGAGACGATGGTAGGTCCATGGGGATGACCTTGGGATGCTCCGCATCAGGGGGTTTAAATAAAGATGACCCTCGGGCTCCGGAAACCCAAGGGAAAAAGTGGCTAGGTGGCAAATGGTAAAACCATGGTTGGGCATTGCTGGAGGAGTTTTATTCAAGGCGAACTGTCAAGGGGTTCCCATTATAACCTAACCGTGTAAGGAACGCAAAATCAAGGAACATAACACCGGTATGACGAAAACTAGGGCGGCAAGAGTGGAACAAAACACCAGGCATAAGGCCGAGCCTTCCACACTTTACCAAGTATATAGGTGCATTAAGATAGACAAAATATAATAACGATATCCCAACAATAAACATGTTTCAACAAGGAACAAACTCCAATCTTCACCTGCAACTAGCAACGCTATAAGAGGGGCTGAGCAAAGCGGTAACATAGCCAAACAACGGTTTGCTAGGACAAGGTGGGTTAGAGGTTTGACCATCATAGCATAGGCATAGCAAAAGAGCGAGCATCTAGCAAGCAAAGATAGAAGTGATTTCGAGGGTATGGCCATCTTGCCTGCAAAGTTCTCCGAGTTGACGTTAGCTTGATCCTCGTAAGCGTACTCAACGGGCTCCTCGATCACGTACTCGTTTCCCGGCTCTACCCAAGCAAGGACAACAAGCAAAGGGAGACACAATCAACCACGTGCAATGCACAGACAACATGATGCAAAACATGGCATGATATGCGGGATGTGGTATGCGATGCATATGCATGTTTCGGAAAGGAATGATTGAACCTGGCCTCAACTCTGAAAACTAAGACTGCCACTGGAAAGAGGAGTTGATTTCGGTCAAAATCGATATAAAGATCACCGGAATCGGATGCACGGATTGGAAATGACAAGCAAAACAAATATGGCACCGATCTGCGATTAATAGCACGAGACCATCTAAATGCATCAAGAACAACATGCTACAGCACTCTAACATAGCAACAAAATACATGGTAGGCATCCACTCAAGATGCTTGACAAAACATGAACACTGAGCTACGGCTAAATCACTCAATAGCAGGTTCAAACAAGCATGGAAAAAGCGCAAAACATAACAGGTTACAGACTTAGTGAAATAACAACAAGACAGGAATTTAACATATGGAAGCAATGTTTAGAGCAAGATAACCACATGCTACAGGAACATATCATGGCAAAGCAAAGCATGGCATGAAGCTACTCAAAGCATACAACAAAAGTCCCTTACTGCCCATAAGCCAAAAGGGATCAGAAAAAATACAATGGCAACCATGTGAACATAGCAATTATCGTTAACAGATTGAGACTTGGAGAAAAACTGGAACATGGCAAAACAGATATTGAGTAGGCATGTTGACGAGCTCGATGCACTCACTACAAGGCATTGCATGACAAACTAAGCATACACCCAGAAAGTAGACATGGCATAGGAGCTAAACATGGAAAGAACAACAACATAGCAT
>NW_021271755.1:31811-34192 GCF_002162155.2 Triticum dicoccoides
CCAAGGAATTTGTTATACATTCTGATCATGAATCTTTGAAACACATTAAAAGTCAAGCAAAACTGAACCGTAGACATGCTAAATGGGTTGAATTCATTGAGACTTTCCCTTATGTCATTAAACACAAGAAGGGTAAAGAAAATGTTATTGCTGATGCCTTGTCTCGTCGTTATACTATGCTTTCACAACTTGACTTTAAAATATTTGGTTTGGAGACCATCAAAGATCAATATGTTCATGATGCTGAATTTAAAGATGTATTGCAGAATTGTAAGGAAGGGAGAACTTGGAACAAGTTCGTTCTTAACGATGGATTTGTGTTTCGTGCTAACAAGCTATGCATTCCGGCTAGCTCCGTTCGTCTTTTGTTGTTGCAGGAGGCGCATGGAGGAGGATTAATGGGACACTTTGGCGTCAAGAAGACGGAGGATATACTTGCTACACATTTCTTTTGGCCAAAGATGAGACGGGATGTTGAGCGTTTTGTTGCTCGCTGCACTACATGTCAAAGAGCTAAGTCACGACTCAATCCTCAAGGTTTATATGTGCCTTTGCCTGTACCTAGTGTTCCTTGGGAGGATATATCTATGGACTTTGTTTTAGGTTTACCTCGAACAAAGAAGGGGAGGGATAGCATATTTGTTGTCGTGGATAGGTTCTCGAAAATGGCACACTTTATACCATGTCATAAAAGCGATGATGCTGTTAATGTTGTTGATTTGTTCTTTCGTGAAATTATTCGCTTGCATGGTGTGCCAAATACTATTGTTTCAGATCGTGATACTAAATTTCTTAGCCACTTTTGGAGATGTTTATGGGCTAAGTTGGGGACTAAACTGCTTTTTAGTACTACTTGTCACCCCCAAACTGATGGACAAATTGATGGGCTTCGTTTGTGTCCAACGACCAGACCAAGACGTCACAGAACCCCACCTTGATCAATAAAGCTTTCATCTTATATTCGCAATATCCCGATTGCAATCTCAGTTTCTTGCTAGTTCTTCGTTTGCTCACAGGAAACAGACCCTCGTGGTCAGGTTGATCGTGCTCCGGCGTGGTCAATAACCCTCGGAAGTTGGTTTAGCGATTGCTAAGGCGCGACGTCTCGCACGTTCGTAGTCGGATCGTCAAGGTCGACTCCCACAGAAAACGATAGCCACCATCTCATCGAAAAATCGGGACACCTTAGCCCCTATCAAGGTGCGCCGGTCATCCGGTCCGGACCAGACGTCCGCTCGTTTGCTTCGGTTGCAGGGGCACCGGTCGTCCGGTCTGGACCAGACGTCCGTTCGCTGGGGCTCGGCTGATGCTTCAGGCGCCGGACGTCCGGTCCCGGCCGGTCGTCCGGTGGCTGGGACTTTTCCTTCAGCCCTCCTTCTTCGTCTTCTCGTCCATCTTCCTCTTCTTCTTGTCCTTGCTCCTTAGCTTCTCCATTGTACCTGAGTATGCACAAAGTATCCATATGAGGTAGTAGCCATGCTTCATGTGCATCAAAGTGGAATTGTGAGAGGAGAGATGTCACCTTGGTTTCCAGAGATCTTGCATGTGATCGAGTCATGGGTCCGGTAGGCACTTGATGAGACGATGGTAGGTCCATGGGGATGACCTTGGGATGCTCCGCATCAGGGGGTTTAAATAAAGATGACCCTCGGGCTCCGGAAACCCAAGGGAAAAAGTGGCTAGGTGGCAAATGGTAAAACCATGGTTGGGCATTGCTGGAGGAGTTTTATTCAAGGCGAACTGTCAAGGGGTTCCCATTATAACCTAACCGTGTAAGGAACGCAAAATCAAGGAACATAACACCGGTATGACGAAAACTAGGGCGGCAAGAGTGGAACAAAACACCAGGCATAAGGCCGAGCCTTCCACACTTTACCAAGTATATAGGTGCATTAAGATAGACAAAATATAATAACGATATCCCAACAATAAACATGTTTCAACAAGGAACAAACTCCAATCTTCACCTGCAACTAGCAACGCTATAAGAGGGGCTGAGCAAAGCGGTAACATAGCCAAACAACGGTTTGCTAGGACAAGGTGGGTTAGAGGTTTGACCATCATAGCATAGGCATAGCAAAAGAGCGAGCATCTAGCAAGCAAAGATAGAAGTGATTTCGAGGGTATGGCCATCTTGCCTGCAAAGTTCTCCGAGTTGACGTTAGCTTGATCCTCGTAAGCGTACTCAACGGGCTCCTCGATCACGTACTCGTTTCCCGGCTCTACCCAAGCAAGGACAACAAGCAAAGGGAGACACAATCAACCACGTGCAATGCACAGACAACATGATGCAAAACATGGCATGATATGCGGGATGTGGTATGCGATGCATATGCATGTTTCGGAAAGGAATGATTGAACCTGGCCTCAACTCTGAAAAC
>NW_021271756.1:0-904 GCF_002162155.2 Triticum dicoccoides
TAATATTATTAATGCCTCTACAATCAACACACATACGTGATGTACCATCCTTTTTCGGCACTAGAATAATAGGAACAGCACAAGGACTAAGGGATTCGTGTATATAACCTTTGTCGAGAAGCTCTTGTACTTGACGCATAATCTCCTTCGTCTCCTCTGGATTGGTACGGTATGGTGCACGGTTTGGCAGTGAAGCACCGGGAATTAAGTCAATCTGATGCTCAATCCCTCGAATAGGCGGTAATCCCGGTGGCACGTCTTGTGGAAAGACGTCAGCGAACTCCTGCAAAATGTTAGTGACAGCAGGAGGCAAAGAGGAAGGCACGTCCTCGAATGAAAATAATGCCTCTTTGCACACAAAAGCATAGCAAACAGATTTGCTGAAATCTAGCTCATCAATATCAGATTTGGTGGCAAATAAACATGCACTTTTCAAGTTAATTTCAGAAGCAACACTAGATGGTTTATTATTAGACTTCATTTGTTGCTCAAATTCTTTTGCCACAATCTGATTTTCACTCTTATTCGTCTCCTGTTTTGCTTTATTAGCTCTATTAATATCATCTTTCAAAATGGAATCAGGAGTCATAGGAAGCAAAGTAATATTTTTACCCTTATGAACAAGAGTATAGTGATTGTTTCTACCATGGTGTACAGAATTTTTATCAAATTGCCATGGTCTACCAAGTAATAAGGAACATGCTTGCATAGGTACCACATCACAATCAACATAATCAGCATATGTAGAGATACTAAAATGCACACGAACAGTACGTGTTACCTTAACCTTGCCGCTGTTGTTGAACCATTGGATGTAGTAAGGATGTGGATGTGGTCTTGTGGTGAGAGAAAGCTTCTCCACCATCTCCATGCTAGCCAAGATGTTGCAGCTCCCTCCGTCTAT
>NW_021271757.1:0-2059 GCF_002162155.2 Triticum dicoccoides
AAGCGCTCTTCGCGCCACAAAGCCGCCCCAAGACGCGCGAGCAATGAGCATCGAGCTTAAACATATCGCAAACGTCAAAAATAATATAACGGGATTAATATATATCGCGCACGTGCGATATGTTTGTCACAAGGCGCAAAAAATAATTATAAAAGGAATGCAACACGAGGACTTCCCAGGAGGTCACCCATCCTAGTACTACTCTCGCCCAAGCACGCTTAACTTCGGAGTTCTGATGGGATCCGGTGCTTTAGTGCTGGTATGATCGCATCCGACATGTTTCCCCGTCTTCGTCCCTTATGCTTGCCACTCCCAGGTCCGCTCCAAAGACGATTCTACATTCTCACTACCATTACAACCGTTCCCTAACAATGGATAGTGTCCTATACTACTTACTCTCCCGCTCAATCACGGAGATGAGTTTTCCACGGTTTCCACCCCTCCCTCCATACCGCAGCAACACGAGTTTTTTCCACCCCTTTCAGAAAGCGCTCTTCGCGCCACAAAGCCGCCCCAAGACGCGCGAGCAATGAGCATCGAGCTTAAACATATCGCAAACGTCAAAAATAATATAACGGGATTAATATATATCGCGCACGTGCGATATGTTTGTCACAAGGCGCAAAAAATAATTATAAAAGGAATGCAACACGAGGACTTCCCAGGAGGTCACCCATCCTAGTACTACTCTCGCCCACGCACGCTTAACTTCGGAGTTCTGATGGGATCCGGTGCTTTAGTGCTGGTATGATCGCATCCGACATGTTTCCCCGTCTTCGTCCCTTATGCTTGCCACTCCCAGGTCCGCTCCAAAGACGATTCTACATTCTCACTACCATTACAACCGTTCCCTAACAATGGATAATGTCCTATACTACTTACTCTCCCGCTCAATCACGGAGACGAGTTTTCCACGGTTTCCATCCCTCCCTCCATACCGCAGCAACACGAGTTTTTTCCACCCCTTTCAGAAAGCGCTCTTCGCGCCACAAAGCCGCCCCAAGACGTGCGAGCAATGAGCATCGAGCTTAAACATATCGCAAACGTCAAAAATAATATAACGGGATTAATATATATCGCGCACGTGCGATATGTTTGTCACAAGGCGCAAAAAATAATTATAAAAGGAATGCAACACGAGGACTTCCCAGGAGGTCACCCATCCTAGTACTACTCTCGCCCAAGCGCGCTTAACTTCGGAGTTCTGATGGGATCCGGTGCTTTAGTGCTGGTATGATCGCATCCGACATGTTTCCCCGTCTTCGTCCCTTATGCTTGCCACTCCCAGGTCCACTCCAAAGACGATTCTACATTCTCACTACCATTACAACCGTTCCCTAACAATGGATAATGTCCTATACTACTTACTCTCCCGCTGAATCACGGAGACGAGTTTTCCACGGTTTCCACCCCTCCCTCCATACCGCAGCAACACGAGTTTTTTCCACCCCTTTCAGAAAGCGCTCTTCGCGCCACAAAGCTGCCCCAAGACGCGCGAGCAATGAGCATCGAGCTTAAACATATCGCAAACGTCAAAAATAATATAACGGGATTAATATATACTGCGCACGTGCGATATGTTTGTCACAAGGCGCAAAAAATAATTATAAAAGGAATGCAACACGAGGACTTCCCAGGAGGTCACCCATCCTAGTACTACTCTCGCCCAAGCACGCTTAACTTCGGAGTTCTGATGGGATCCGGTGCTTTAGTGCTGGTATGATCGCATCCGACATGTTTCCCCGTCTTCGTCCCTTATGCTTGCCACTCCCAGGTCCGCTCCAAAGACGATTCTACATTCTCACTACCATTACAACCGTTCCCTAACAATGGATAATGTCCTATACTACTTACTCTCCCGCTCAATCACGGAGACGAGTTTTCCACGGTTTCCACCCCTCCCTCCATACCGCAGCAACACGAGTTTTTTCCACCCCTTTCAGAAAGCGCTCTTCGCGCCACAAAGCCGCCCCAAGACGCGCGAGCAATGAGCATCGAGCTTAAACATATCGCAAACGTCAAAAATAATATAACGGGATTAATATATATCGCGCACGTG
>NW_021271757.1:3308-9662 GCF_002162155.2 Triticum dicoccoides
GATTTTGGCCCATTTCTTGCATTATTACTTAGTTTTGGGGTCCTGGAGTGATTTCCACGATTGACGAACTCCGGGGTGCGTTTACGTGTCGGTCATAAACACTCACAATTTTGGCCAATTCTCGTCCGTTTCATGCACTATTACTCACCGTTTGGGCGTCCCAGAGAGATTTCCACGATTGGCAATACCCGGAGTGCGTTTGCGTGTCTGTCGTCAACACTCACAGTTTTGGCCAATTCTGACGCGATTCGTGGGCTATTATTCACCATTTAGGGGTCCCGAAGCGATTTCCATAGTTGTTGAACCCCAAGGTGCGTTTAGGTGTCGGTCATCAACACTCACTGTTTTGGGGCCCCGGTGTGATTTCCATGATTAACAATCCCCGGGGTGCGTTTACATGTCGGTCATCAATACTAGTAGTTTTGGCCAATTCCGGCCCGTTTCGTGGACAATTACTCACTGTTTTGGGGCCCCGGAATGATTTCCACGATAAACGAACCCCCGGGTGCGCTTACGTCTCGATTATGAACAATCACAGTTTTGGCCAATTCTAACGCGTTTTGTGGTCTTTTAGTCACCGTTTTCTGGGCCTGAAGTGATTTCCATAGTTGTTGAACCCCAAGGTGCACTTACGTGTTAGTCATCAACACTCACAGTTTTGGCTGATTCTGGCCTGTTTCATGGACTATTACTCACTGTTTTGGGGCCCTGGAGTGATTTCCACAGTTAACGAACCGCAGGGTGCATTTACGTGTCGGTCATCAACACTCGCAGTTTTGGCCGATTCTGGCCCGTTTCTTGGACTATTACTCTGTTTTTTGGTCCAAGCGTGATTTCCAAGATTTACGAACCCCGTGGTGCATTTACGTGTCGGTCAATGACACTCACAATTTTGGCCAATTTCTGGTCCGTTTTGTGTACTATTACTCACCGTTTTAGCGTCCCAGAGCGATTTTCGTTATTTACAATCCCCGGGGTGCGTTTGCGTCTCTGTCGTCAACACTCACAGTTTTGGCCAATTCTAATGCGATTCATGGACTATTACTCATCATTTAGGGGTCCCGAAGCGATTCCATAGTGGTTGAACCCTAAGGTCCGTTTACGTGTCAGTCTTCAACACTCGCAGTTTTGGCCGATTCTGGCCCGCTTCATGGACTATTACTCACCGTTTGGGGCCCCAAAGTGATTTCCACGGTTGTTTGACCCCATGGTGCACTTACGTGTCGATCATCAACAAGCACATTTTGGGACGATTTTGGCCCACTTCTTGCATTATTACTTAGTTTTGGGGTCCCGGAGTGATTTCCACGATTGACGAACTCCATGGTGCGTTTAAGTGTCGGTCATAAACACTCCCAATTTTGGCCAATTCTCGTCCGTTTCATGCACTATTACTCACCGTTTGGGCGTCCCGGAGAGATTTCCACGATTGGCAATCCCCGGAGTGCGTTTGCGTGTCTGTCGTCAACACTCACAGTTTTGGCCAATTCTGACGCGATTCGTGGGCTATTATTCACCATTTAGGGCTCCCGAAGCGATTTCCATAGTTGTTGAACCCCAAGGTGCGTTTAGGTGTCGGTCATCAACACTCACTGTTTTGGGGCCCCGGTGTGATTTCCACGATTAACGATCCCCGGGGTGCGTTTACATGTCGGTCATCAATACTAGTAGTTTTGGCCAATTCCGGCCCGTTTCGTGGACAATTACTCACTGTTTTGGGGCCCCGGAATGATTTCCACGATAAACGAACCCCCGGGTGCGCTTACGTCTCGATTATGAACAATCACAGTTTTGGCCAATTCTAACGCGTTTTGTGGACTTTTAGTCACCGTTTTCTGGGCCTGAAGTGATTTCCATAGTTGTTGAACCCCAAGGCGCACTTACGTGTTAGTCATCAACACTCACAGTTTTGGCTGATTCTGGCCTGTTTCATGGACTATTACTCACTGTTTTGGGGCCCTGGAGTGATTTCCACGGTTAACGAACCGCAGGGTGCATTTACGTGTTGGTCATCAACACTCGCAGTTTTGGCCGATTCTGGCCCGTTTCTTGGACTATTACTATGTTTTTGGGTCCAAGCGTGATTTCCATGATTTACGAACCCCGTGGTGCGTTTACGTGTCGGTCAATGACACTCACAATTTTGGCCAATTTCTGGTCCGTTTCGTGTACTATTACTCACCATTTTGGCATCCCAGAGCGATTTCCATGATTTACAATCCCCGGGGTGCGTTTGCGTCTCTGTCGTCAACACTCACAGTTTTGGCAAATTCTGACGCGATTCGTGGACTATTACTCATCATTTAGGGGTCCTGAAGTGATTCCATAGTGGTTGAACCCTAAGGTCCGTTTACGTGTCGGTCATCAAGACTCACTGTTTTGGCCGAATCTGGCCCGTTTCATGGACTATTACTCACCGTTTTGGGGCCCCAAAGTGATTTCCATGGTTGTTTGACCCCATGGTGCGCTTACGTGTCAATCATCAACAAGCGCATTTTGGGACGATTTTGGCCCATTTCTTGCATTATTACTTAGTTTTGGGGTCCTGGAGTGATTTCCACGATTGACGAACTCCGGGGTGCGTTTACGTGTCGGTCATAAACACTCACAATTTTGGCCAATTCTCGTCCGTTTCATGCACTATTACTCACCGTTTGGGCGTCCCAGAGAGATTTCCACGATTGGCAATACCCGGAGTGCGTTTGCGTGTCTGTCGTCAACACTCACAGTTTTGGCCAATTCTGACGCGATTCGTGGGCTATTATTCACCATTTAGGGGTCCCGAAGCGATTTCCATAGTTGTTGAACCCCAAGGTGCGTTTAGGTGTCGATCATCAACACTCACTGTTTTGGGGCCCCGGTGTGATTTCCATGATTAACAATCCCCGGGGTGCGTTTACATGTCGGTCATCAATACTAGTAGTTTTGGCCAATTCCGGCCCGTTTCGTGGACAATTACTCACTGTTTTGGGGCCCCGAAATGATTTCCACGATAAACGAACCCCCGGGTGCGCTTATGTCTCGATTATGAACAATCACAGTTTTGGCCAATTCTAACGCGTTTTGTGGACTTTTAGTCACCGTTTTCTGGGCCTGAAGTGATTTCCATAGTTGTTGAACCCCAAGGCGCACTTACGTGTTAGTCATCAACACTCACAGTTTTGTCTGATTCTGGCCTGTTTCATGGACTATTACTCACTGTTTTGGGGCCCTGGAGTGATTTCCACGGTTAACGAACCGCAGGGTGCATTTACGTGTCGGTCATCAACACTCGCAGTTTTGGCCGATTCTGGCCCGTTTCTTGGACTATTACTCTGTTTTTTGGTCCAAGCGTGATTTCCAAGATTTACGAACCCCGTGGTGCATTTACGTGTCGGTCAATGACACTCACAATTTTGGCCAATTTCTGGTCCGTTTTGTGTACTATTACTCACCGTTTTGGCGTCCCAGAGCGATTTCCGTTATTTACAATCCCCGGGGTGCGTTTGCGTCTCTGTCGTCAACACTCACAGTTTTGGCCAATTCTAATGCGATTCATGGACTATTACTCATCATTTAGGGGTCCCGAAGCGATTCCATAGTGGTTGAACCCTAAGGTCCGTTTACGTGTCAGTCTTCAACACTCGCAGTTTTGGCCGATTCTGGCCCGCTTCATGGACTATTACTCACCGTTTGGGGCCCCAAAGTGATTTCCACGGTTGTTTGACCCCATGGTGCACTTACGTGTCGATCATCAACAAGCACATTTTGGGACGATTTTGGCCCACTTCTTGCATTATTACTTAGTTTTGGGGTCCCGGAGTGATTTCCACGATTGACGAACTCCATGGTGCGTTTAAGTGTCGGTCATAAAGACTCCCAATTTTGGCCAATTCTCGTCCGTTTCATGCACTATTACTCACCGTTTGGGCGTCCCGGAGAGATTTCCACGATTGGCAATCCCCGGAGTGCGTTTGCGTGTCTGTCGTCAACACTCACAGTTTTGGCCAATTCTGACGCGATTCGTGGGCTATTATTCACCATTTAGGGCTCCCGAAGCGATTTCCATAGTTGTTGAACCCCAAGGTGCGTTTAGGTGTCGGTCATCAACACTCACTGTTTTGGGGCCCCGGTGTGATTTCCACGATTAACGATCCCCGGGGTGCGTTTACATGTCGGTCATCAATACTAGTAGTTTTGGCCAATTCTGGCCCGTTTCGTGGACAATTACTCACTGTTTTGGGGCCCCGGAATGATTTCCATGATTAACGAACCCCCGGGTGCGCTTACGTGTCGGTTATGAACACTCACAGTTTTGGCCAATTCTAACGCGTTTTGTGGACTTTTAGTCACCGTTTTCTGGGCCTGAAGTGATTTCCATAGTTGTTGAACCCCAAGGCGCACTTACGTGTTAGTCATCAACACCCACAGTTTTGGCTGATTCTGGCCTGTTTCATGGACTATTACTCACTGTTTTGGGGCCCCGGAGTGATTTCCACGGTTAACGAACCGCAGGGTGCATTTACGTGTCGGTCATCAACACTCGCAGTTTTGGCCGATTCTGGCCCGCTTCTTGGACTATTACTCTGTTTTTTGGTCCAGGCGTGATTTCCATGATTTAGGAACCCCGTGGTGCGTTTACGTGTCGGTCAATGACACTCACAATTTTGGCCAATTTCTGTCTGTTTTGTGTACTATTACTCACCGTTTTGGCGTCCCAGAGCGATTTCCATTATTTACAATCCCTGGGTGCGTTTGTGTTTTTGTCGTCAACACTCACAGTTTTGGCCAATTCTGACGCGATTCGTGGACTATTACTCATCATTTAGGGGTCCCGAAGCGACTCCATAGTGGTTTAACCCTAAGGTCCGTTTACGTGTCGGTCATCAACACTCGCAGTTTTGGCCGATTCTGGCCCGTTTCATGGACTATTACTCACCGTTTTGGGGCCCCAAAGTGATTTTCACGGTTGTTTGACCCCATGGTGCGCTTACGTGTCGATCATCAACAAGCGCATTTTGGGACGATTTTGGCCCATTTCTTGCATTATTACTTAGTTTTGGGGTCCCGGGGTGATTTCCACGATTGACGAACTCCACGGTGCGTTTAAGTGTCGGTCATAAACACTCACAATTTTGGCCAATTCTCGTCCGTTTCGTGCACTATTACTCACCGTTTGGGCGTCCTAGAGAGATTTCCACGATTGACAATCCCCGGAGTGCGTTTGCGTGTCTGTCGTCAACACTCACAGTTTTGGCCAATTCTGACGCGATTCGTGGGCTATTATTCACCATTTAGGGCTCCCGAAGCGATTTCCATAGTTGTTGAACCCCAAGGTGCGTTTAGGTGTCGGTCATCAACACTCACTGTTTTGGGGCCCCGGTGTGATTTCCACGATTAACGATCCCCGGGGTGCGTTTACATGTCGGTCATCAATACTAGTAGTTTTGGCCAATTCCGGCCCGTTTCGTGGACAATTACTCACTGTTTTGGGGCCCCGGAATGATTTCCACGATAAACGAACCCCCGGGTGCGCTTACGTCTCGATTATGAACAATCACAGTTTTGGCCAATTCTAACGAGTTTTGTGGAATTTTAGTCACCGTTTTCTGGGCCTGAAGTGATTTCCATAGTTGTTGAACCCCAAGGCGCACTTACGTGTTAGTCATCAACACTCACAGTTTTGGCTGATTCTGGCCTGTTTCATGGACTATTACTCACTGTTTTGGGGCCCTGGAGTGATTTCCACGGTTAACGAACCGCAGGGTGCATTTACGTGTCGGTCATCAACACTCGCAGTTTTGGCCGATTCTGGCCCGTTTCTTGGACTATTACTCTGTTTTTTGGTCCAAGCGTGATTTCCAAGATTTACGAACCCCGTGGTGCATTTACGTGTCGGTCAATGACACTCACAATTTTGGCCAATTTCTGGTCCGTTTTGTGTACTATTACTCACCGTTTTGGTGTCCCAGAGCGATTTCCGTTATTTACAATCCCCGGGGTGCGTTTGCGTCTCTGTCGTCAACACTCACAGTTTTGGCCAATTCTAATGCGATTCATGGACTATTACTCATCATTTAGGGGTCCCGAAGCGATTCCATAGTGGTTGAACCCTAAGGTCCGTTTACGTGTCAGTCTTCAACACTCGCAGTTTTGGCCGATTCTGGCCCGCTTCATGGACTATTACTCACCGTTTGGGGCCCCAAAGTGATTTCCACGGTTGTTTGACCCCATGGTGCACTTACGTGTCGATCATCAACAAGCACATTTTGGGACGATTTTGGCCCACTTCTTGCATTATTACTTAGTTTTGGGGTCCCGGAGTGATTTCCACGATTGACGAACTCCATGGTGCGTTTAAGTGTCGGTCATAAA
>NW_021271758.1:0-920 GCF_002162155.2 Triticum dicoccoides
TTTAGCTTGTTACCTCAGCTACGATCTTGTGCCTCGGCAGGATCTGGTAGATAGTCAGGCTTCTCAGCCTTTTTCATTTATAGATGTCTGTACTCAGACATGATAGCTTCCGCTTGTGCTTTTATTTGTATGCTCTGAATGTTGGGTCATGAGACTCATGTTTGTAATATCTCGCTCCTCGGAGCCTATTGGATAATTACTTGAGTCGTAGAGTCATGTTGTGATGCCATGTTGTATTTGCACATATCGAGCATATTGTGTGTATGCTATTGAAATGCTTGGTATGTGTGGGATCTGACCATCTAGTTGTTTATCTTTAGTAGCCTCTCTTACGGGGAAATGTCTCCTAGTGTTTCACTGAGCCATGGTAGCTTGCTACTGCTCCGGAACACTTAGGCTGGCCGGCATGTGTCCTTCTTCGTTCCTGTGTCTGTCCCTTCGGGGAAATGTCACGCGATGAATACCGGAGTCCTGTTAGCCCGCTACAGCCCGGTTCACCTTAGTCCTGCTAGCCCAGTGCTACAGCCTGGATTCACTCGCTGATGACCGACACGTTCGATGCTGGGTCATGGATGCATGTCCCTGTAAGTCTGTGCCACTTTGGGTTTACGACTAGCCATGTCAGCCCGGGCTCCTTATCATATGGATGCTAGCGACACTGTCATATACGTGTGCCAAAAGGCGCAAACGGTCCCGGGCAAAGGTAAGGCGACACCCGTGGGAATACCGTGCGTGAGGCCGCAAAGTGATATGAGGTGTTACATGCTAGATCGATGTGGCATTGAGTCGGGGTCCTGACAGCGTTGGTATCAGAGCTTGACTGCCTGTAGGATTACCAAGCCAAACTGGTCGAAGTTGAGTCTAGAAATTCTTAGTTATATAAGGGAATTGATTGTGGGATGGAACGTAAGGTTTTTTTT
>NW_021271759.1:0-1536 GCF_002162155.2 Triticum dicoccoides
CCCCGTCCTATTCGTCAAGAAGAAGGATGGTACGGACCGGATGGTTGTAGATTACCGACCTGTCAATTTGGTCACAATCAAGAACAAATATCCACTTCCCAGGATCAACGACCTGTATGATCAGCTCGCTGGATCCTCAATCTTCTCCAAGATGGATTTGAGGTTGGGCTACCATCAAATCAAAATCAGAAACGGGGACATTCCTAAAACGGCCTTTGTTACTCGTTATGGCCAATACGAGTACACCGTCATGTCCTTCGGTTTAACCAACGCTCCAGCCACCTTTTCTCGGTTAATGAACTCAATCTTCATGGAGTATTTGGATAAATTCGTCGTGGTTTACCTCGATGATATACTCATCTACTCCAAGAACGAGGAAGAACATGCTGAACATCTAAGGCTAGTGTTGAAGAAACTTCGAGAGCATCGCCTTTATGCCAAATTTTCTAAATGTGAATTCTGGTTGCCAGAAGTGACCTATCTGGGTCATGTAATATCTGGTAAAGGTATTGCTGTTAACCCTGAGCGAGTTCAAGCCGTCCTTAATTGGACTCCACCTGAATCGGTCAAGCAAGTTCAGAGTTTTTTGGGCTTAGCGAGCTATTGTCGTCGCTTTGTCGAGAACTTCTCCAAAGTTGCTAAACTCTAACCGAACTCCTCAAGAAAGATAAGAAGTTCGAGTGGACTCCACAATGTGAGCACAGCTTTCAGGAACTGAAAAGACGCCTGACTTCTGCTCCCGTACTGGTACCGCCAGACTTCTCCAAGGACTTTGTTATCTACTGCGACGCCTCGCGACAAGGACTAGGTTGCATTCTCATGCAAGATCGACACGTAATTGCCTACGCTTCACGGCAATTGCACCCACATGAGGAGAATTATCCTACTCATGATCTAGAGCTTGCAGCCGTAGTCTATGCACTTAAGACCTGGCGACATTACCTCCTCGGTAATCGTTGCGAAATATACACTGATCACCAAAGCCTGAAGTACATCTTCACCCAACCGGATCTGAATCTCAGGCAAAGACGTTGGGTTGAATTGATCACAGACTTCGATTTAGGAATAACCTACACCCCAGGGAAAGCCAACGTCATGGCTGATGCGCTAAGTCGTAAATCTTATTGTAACAATCTGATGTTACAACAAAGTCAACCGCTTCTCCATGAGGAATTTCGGAAGCTTAACCTTCACATTGTTCCTCAAGGTCTTCTTTCCACCTTGGTGGCAAAACCTACCCTTACGGATCAGATTATCAAAGCACAGAAGGTAGATCCGGGAATCTCCCGCATCAAGAGAAACATTCAGAAAGGAATTGCGAATTGCTTCTCCATTAATGATCAAGGGGTCGTATACTTCGGGAATCGGCTAGTGGTTCCCAAAGTGCGAAACCTGAGGCGTTTGATCCTTAAGGAGGCTCATGAATCTCCTCTCACCATTCATCCCGGTAGTACTAAGATGTATCAGGACCTACGCCAGAGGTTCTGGTGGACTAGGATGAAGAGAGAAATTGCTCAGTATATTGCAAATTGCGAC
>NW_021271760.1:0-845 GCF_002162155.2 Triticum dicoccoides
GTCTTGCCGACTCCCGCGGCTCCGACCAGCGCGGCACAGTTCTTGGTCCGGCCGCAGAGGATGCAGATGACGCGGTCGATCTCGTTGTCGCGGCCGATGACCGGATCAACACTGCCGGCGTCCAAGGTCCTCAGTCTGTAGGGTCGCCGAGGCAGCAGATCAGCCGTGGGGTCAGACGCTGCAGTACCTCCACGCCGACCAGCACAAAGCAGCGAAAGAGACGATCAAGGCCACGTCGTCCGGCTGCACCTGCACCATGTTTGGCGTGCCGAAGAAGTAGAAGAAGAAGCAGCGCAGCGGAAGAATAATTCTTCTTTTCGATTAGGTCAATGCGCTGCCGATCGATGTATGTCACCGTGCGCACAAACCGAGTAGGCGTACGTGTTGACGCAGAGCTCGACGGCCTATTTCTGGGGATACTTCCGTAGCGATTCAATCGATATATATGCCGCTGGATCGATTCCACACGGAGCGATTTATTGCAACCGGAACGTGTCGCTCCTGTGCTCTTATTTCCTTCTGATTTCGTATTTCGTAGTTGATCACATATACAGAGTATAGGACCGAACTATATAGCTAACCTATATAGCAATCTAAAGCGCCGTCCAGGCGGCTTGGAACCCTAGCCGCCGCCAGGAGGCCAATCTTCCAGCACCGTCCTCCGGCGGCTCCCCTCCGCCGGCGACGTCGGTCATCGGTGTTGAAGGCAATGCAACTCTCGATATATTGATCGGGTGCACGGTGCACGTATATATGGGTACAAGGGCAGCCCTCAGCCTCATCTATACAAGGAAACTAGAGGCGGGGCCGGTAGGAGATTATCCTAACAAATACATGCACATATA
>NW_021271760.1:855-1581 GCF_002162155.2 Triticum dicoccoides
GTGACGCATAGACTAGACCGGAACTCCCCAAATGTAGGCGTCGGTAACCTCTTCATCATGACATCGGCAAACTGCTGAGCGGTGGGAACATGAAGAACGCGGGCGCGCCCAAGAGCCACCTGCTCTTGCATGAAGTGAATATCGAGCTCAATGTGCTTCCTGCGACGATGATGAATGGGGTTGGCGGAGAGGTAGACCGCAGAGACATTGTCACAGTAGACAATGGTGGCCTTCGGGACATCAAGAAGCAACTCCTAGAGAAGCTGTCGGAGCCACGAGCACTCGGCGACGGCATTGGCAACAGCATGATACTCAGCCTCGGCACTGGAGCGGGATACCGTGGGTTGTCGTTTAGACGACCACGATATGAGCGAGGGCTACAGGTAGACGCAAATAGCCTGAAGTCGAGCGGCGTGTGTCCGGGCAGGCAGCCCAATCGGCGTCACTGTAGGCGACCAGGTCAGTCGAGGGCGAGGCCGTCAACGTAAGACCCAGAGCCGTGGTGCCGCGGATGTACCGAAGAATCCGCTTCACCAGGTTCCAGTGAGTGTCGCGAGGGGCGTGCATGTGGAGACACACCTGCTGGACGGCTGCAGGTCCGGCCGAGTGAGTGTCAAGTATTGGAGAGCGCCGACGATGGAGCGGTAGAACGCTGCATCTGGCGCGGGTGAGCCGTCGAGCGCAGAGACCTTGGCCTTCGTGTCGATAGGCGTGGGGACAGGCTTG
>NW_021271761.1:0-1210 GCF_002162155.2 Triticum dicoccoides
GACTCACTCATTTTTGAAAAGTTTGAGACATGCGAACCATGTCTATTGGTATATATGCATGAAGAAGCTCCATGCAAATGGACCGTTCGGACTCACTTGATTTTGAATCACTTGAGATATGCAAATCATACCACATAGGCAAGATGACTGAAAAGCCTCGGTTTCAATAAGATGGAACAAGACAGCAACTTGTTGGAAGTAACACATTTTGATGTGTGCAGTCCAATGAGTGCTGAGGCATGCAGTGAATATCGTTATGTTCTTACTTCACAGATGATTCGAGTAGATGTTGAGAATATTTACTTGATGAAACACAAGTCTGAATTATTGAATGGTTCAAGTAATTTCAGAGTGAAGTAGCAGATCATTGTGACAAGAGGATAAAATGTCTATGATATGATCATAGAGATGAATATCTGAGTTACGAGTTTTGGCACACAATTAAGACATTGTGGAAATTGTTTCGCAATTAATACCGCCTGGAACACCATAATGTGATGGTGTGTCCGAACATCATAGTTGCACCCTATTGGATATGGTGCGTACCATGATCGAATTACCACTATCGTTCATGGGTTAGGCATTAGAGACAACCACATTCACTTTAAATAGGGCACCACGTAATTCCGATGAGATGACACCGTATGAATTATGGTTTAGAGAAACCTAAGTTGTCGTTTCTTAAAGGTTTGGGGCTGCGACGCTTATGTGAAAAAGTTTCAGGATTAAGCTCAAACCCAAAGCGGATAAAATGCATCTTCATAGGAAACCCAAAACAGTTGGGTATACCTCCTAATTCAGATCCGAAAGCAATATGGATTGTTTCTTGAATCAGGTCCTTTCTCGAGGAAAGGTTTCTCTCGAAAGAGTTGAGTGGGAGGATGGTGGAGACTTGATGAGGTTATTGAACCGTCTCTTCAACTAGTGTGTGGCAGGGCACAGGAAGTTGTTCCTGTGGCACCTACACCAATTGAAGTGGAAGCTTATGATATTGATCATGAAACTTCGGATCAAGTCACTACCAAACCTCGTAGGACGACAAGGACACATACTACTTCGGAGTGGTAAGGTGATCCTGTCTTGAAGGTCATGTTGCTAGACAACAATGAACCTACGAGCTATGGAGAAGCGATGGTGGGCCCGAATTCCGACAAATGGTTAGAAGCCATGAAATCCGAGATAGTATCCATATATCAGAACAAAGCATGGA
>NW_021271762.1:0-808 GCF_002162155.2 Triticum dicoccoides
GCCAGTGATCTTCTCCATGGCCTCTTCAAAATTGTTCAGCACATCTTGCACCTGTTCAGTCATCATTTGCTGAAACTTATCATGAAGCTCCTTGTTCGATAAATTCTCCCAGTCAATCTCGTCGGCTTGTGATCCTGGCATGGTTAGCAGCAATAGAAACACACAAGAATATGATCCTACAGACTACGAACAAGTGGTGGTGGTGGGTGTCACAAATCCGTCAAGCAAATCTCAAATTCTTACCAGGTCTTACCCAGCAGCAGGCGGTGATCGGCAACCGTTGTAGTCAAAAACTCTCAAAGCTTGGATAGAGCGATTACCAGGGAGAGTCAAACGCACGACGTAGATGTATGTGGAGCTGGGAAGGCTTATAATATGGTAGCAAAAAGGGTCAGCAATAATCAATTCAGAGATGCAAAGTTGAATAAACGCTCAACGACGGTACTGTGCTGGTCCTAGGCTAGACTGTGCTAGAGACGCGAGCCTAGAACACTAACAAAATCACGGAGCGGCACGTAAACAAGGGAAAAGCACACTCTTGAATTTTTTTTTCGCTCTTTTTTTTTGCGCTCTTTTTTTTTTGCGCTGCTTTTTTTTTTTGCGAAAAATCACTATAATGGCGAGTGTCTCAAAACTCTTCTTAGCTCAAACTGACAGGATGGGCACGAAATTTTTTCGACCAATTTTTTTTTTTTGACTGTCCGGACCCAAAAACTGGAAACGGGTCAAAAAAAACTTCCTATAATGGCACCTTTCTCAAAACACTCAGAAACACCTAAAAATAGGATAGCCAGAAATTTTTTCGAAA
>NW_021271763.1:0-1542 GCF_002162155.2 Triticum dicoccoides
GCGTGACATTTCCCTGAAGGGACAGACACAGGAACAAAGAAGGACACATGCCGACCAGCCTAAGTGTTCCGGAGCAGTAGCAAGCTACCATGGCTCAGTGGAAACACTAGGAGACATTTCCCGGTAAGAGAGGCTACTAAGGATAAACAACTAGATAGCCAGATCCCACACATACCAAGCATTTCAATAACATACACACAATATGCTCGATATGTGCAAATACAACATGGCATCACAACATGACTCTACGACTCAAGTATTTATTAGGCTCCGAGGAGCGAGATATTACAAACAGGGGTCTCATGACCCAACACTCAGAGCATACAAATCAAAGCACAAGCGGAAGCTATCATGTCTGAGTACAGACATCTATAAATGAAAAAGGCTGAAAGCCTGACTATCTACCAGATCCTGCCGAGGGCACAAGATCGTAGCTGAGGTAACAAGCTAAACGTCGAAGTCCAAGCGGAACTACTAGTGAGACTGAAGTCTCTCTGCAAAAACATAAAATAGGCAAACGTGAGTACAAATGTACCCAGCAAGACTTACATCAGAACTAACTACATATGCATCATTATCAACAAAGGGGATGGTGGGGTTTAACTGCAGCAAGCCAGCTTTGACTCGGTGGCTAACCTGAACTACGACTGCAAGTAACTCTTTTGAGGTGGCGCACACGAGTCCACATATTCACCATATCAATACACCACTATGGATCCGCTCCCGTCTCCCTACGAGAACGCCATCCATAGCACTCACGCTTATCTTGCATATTTTAGAGTATCCACTTTCACTTGTCTATGAACTATGCAAGGGGTCCAAGTTTCCATATCCGAGGAATCCGGCTATTCGAATAGATAATGATAACCCTGCAGGGGTGTACTTCTTCACACACGCTTTCGCCACTTATCGCCCTGTACACGTCATGTACCTCGGCAACCTTCAAGCAGAAGCCGGGCGAGGGAGTCGGCCACGACCTGACTAACCGAACAAGTCTCTAGTCCAGGTTTATCACCTATTCGGGTTCCATCCGCAAGGAGATCCGGCCGGGGTGTCGCTTACGGCCCCAAATGATGTGTGCAGGGTTCCCAAGCCCACCTCGACGGGTGGATCTACGCTTGGTACACCGTGCCACTGTGCCTAGTCTGTCCCAAGCCCACCTGTACCGGGTGCCACTTGGTAGACTACTAACACTACCTACAAACACCAGAAACTAGTTGCAACTCCTGGACAGAGATCAAGTTGATTAATAAGTCGAGAGAGCTTGGAGCGCCCGGAGCTCAATGTGTGGTAGTAACTGATCATGGATCACAAACACAGAACTCAGTTCCTGAGGACGGCTGCAATGAGACAACCCACCATGTACTCCTACATGGCCTCTCACCGCTACCTTTACCAAATCGTGTTCACACACTTAGCTCACACACAGTAGGACATGTTCACACGCCTCTGATTCATCCCCGATGAATCAGACCTGACTCAACTCTAAGCAATAGCAGGCATGACAAACAAACATGAATGAGTAGGCACAACAGGGCTCAA
>NW_021271764.1:0-1206 GCF_002162155.2 Triticum dicoccoides
AAAAAAAACTTCCTATAATGGCACCTGTCTCAAAACACTCAGAAACACCTAAAAATAGGATAGCCAGAAATTTTTTCGAAAAATGCGTTTTCGAAAAATTTTGGGCCTAAACGGAGCGTGGCTACCCGACTCTTTTTTTTTCCGAAACCTACTCCGGCAAGGAAACACGAATCGGAATCTAGATGGATCTCGAAAACAAACCTAATATGACAAGAACTCGGATTGGTGGTGGATATATGGTGGTAGATGGCAGCGGTGGTGGTATATGACAGCTGTGGTGGTATATGGATACGGATTCGAAGCGGTGGCGGATAAGCGGTGGTGGTAGATGGCAGGGGTGATGATGATGGTGCGGCGGCGGCGTGACAACTTATGACCAGAACTCGAAACTCTAAAAGACTAGACTCTAAGACCAGCAACTAGACACGACGATGCAACCGCAAATTCAAACAAAGCAAAACCCTAAAAAGATTATGCAAAGGCTCAGATTGGTTCGGATATGATGAACTAACCCTAATTTTTTTTGTGGCTTTTTCGTGGACTGTAGGTATGAAGAACAGACTCGATCTAAACTACGAAAAACTGTAAAATCTCACCGAGCAACCTGGAAATCTGATACCACTTGATAGAGGCGAGGGTCCCGATCTTTCGATGAGATGATGGATATCGCTTTGGTGGAAGTCGACTTTGACGATCCGACTACGAACGTGCGAGGACGTCGCGCCTTAGCAATCGCTAAACCAACTCCGAGAGGTTATTGACCACGCCGGAGCACGTTCAACCTGACCACGAGGGTCTGTTTCCTGCGAGCAAACGAAGAACAAGCAAGAAACTAAGATTGCAATCTGGATATTGCGAATATAAGATGAAAGCTTTATTGATCAAGGTGGGGTTCTGTGACGCCTTTGTCTGGTCGTTGAACACAAACGAAGTACGCGAAGTTGCAGCTATGGCAAACTTTTAATCTAAACAAAACCCAAAGTCTAAACGATGCCCTAAGGGCTGTATATATGGAGGAAGAGGGGGGGAATTTCGTGGCCCTTGGTGGAGGGGTCCGAAATCAACCCTATCTCTTGTTTCCCCACACATACGGACTCTAAAAATAGCCTATACTTATGTATTTCGAAATTACATGGGCCTGGCCCAATAATAAGGTGACGCAGCACCTAAAATAGCCTCGGGACGAAATTTATGAAGTGGCATCTT
>NW_021271765.1:0-2520 GCF_002162155.2 Triticum dicoccoides
TCTCTCTCTCTCTCTCGTGTTCTTGAGGTGATACAATCTTGATGTATCACGAGCTTTGCTATTATATTTGGATCCTATGATGTTTCTTCCCCCTCTTCTCTCTTGTAATGAATCGAGTTTCCCCTTTTGAAGTGATCTTATCGGATTGTCTTTAAAGACTTGAGAACACTTGATGTATGTCTTGCCGTGGATATCTGTGGTGACAATGGGATACCACGTGCCACTTGATGTATGTTTTGGTGACCAACTTGCGGGTTTCGTGACATTGGGAACCTATGCATAGGGGTTGGCACAGGTTTTCGTTGTGATTCTTCGGTAGAACTTTGGGGCACTCTTTGAGGTCCTTTGTGTTGGTTGAATAGATGAATCTGAGATTGTGTGATGCATATCGTATAATCATACCCACGGATACTTGAGGTGACATTAGAGTATCTAGCTGACATTAGGGTTTTGGTTGATTTGTATCTTAAGGTGTTATTCTAGTATGAACTCTAGGGCTGTTTGTGACACTTATAGGAATAGCCCAACGGATTGATTGAAAAGAATAACTTTGAGGTGGTTTCGTACCCTACCATAATCTCTCCATTCATTCTCCACTATTAGTGACTTTGGAGTGACTCTTTGTTGCATGTTGAGGGATAGTTTTATGATCCAATTATGTTAGTATTGTTGAGGGAACTTACACTAGCGAAAGTAAGAACCCTAGGCCTTGTTTCAACGCATTGCAATACCGTTTACGCTCACTTTTATCACTTGTTACCTTGCTGTTTTTATAATTTCAGATTACAAATACCTTTATCTACTATCCATATACCACTTGTATCACCATCTCTCCGCCGAACTAGTGCACCTATACAATTGTTGGGGAACGTAGCATAAATTCAAAATTTTCCTACGTGTCACCAAGATCAATCTATGGAGTCATCTAGCAACGAGGGAGGAGTGGATCTACATACCCTTGTAGATCGCGCGCGGAAGCGTTCAAGAGAACGGGGTTGATGGAGTCGTACTCGTCGTGATCCAAATCACCGATGATCCTAGCGCCGAACGGACGGCACCTCCGCGTTCAAAACACGTACGGAGCAGCAACGTCTCCTCCTTCTTGATCCAGCAAGGGGGAAGGAGAGGTTGATGGAGATCCAACAGCACGACGGCGTGGTGGTGCAAGTAGCGGGATTCCAACAGGGCTTCGCCAAGCGCTGCGGGAGGAGGGAGATGTGTCATGGGAGGGAGAGGGAGGCGCCAGGGCTTTGGTATGGTTGCCCTCCCTTCCCCCCACTATATATAGGGCCAAGGGAGAGGGGGAGGGCGCAGCCTTGCCCCTTCCTCCAAGGAAGGGTGCGGCCAAGGGGGGGAGGAGTCCATCCTCCCCAAGGCACCTCGGAGGTGCCTTCCCCTTTTAGGACTCTCCCCTCCTCTTGTCCCTTTGGCGCATGGGCCTCTAGGGGCTGGTGCCCTTGGACCATGTAGGCCAAGGCGCACCCCCTACAGCCCATGTGGCCCCCCGGGGCAGGTGGCCCCACCCGGTGGACCCCCGGGACCCTTCCGGTGGTCCCGGTACAATACCGGTGACCCCGAAACTTGTCCCGATGGCCGAAATAGCACTTCCTATATATAATTCTTTACCTCCGGACCATTCCGGAATTCCTCGTGACGTCCGGGATCTCATCCGGGACTCCGAAAAACTTTTGGGTTACCGCATACTAATATCTCTATAACCCTAGCGTCACCGAACCTTAAGTGTGTAGACCCTACGGGTTCGGGAGACATGCAGACATGACCGAGATGACTCTCCGGTCAATAACCAACAGCGGGATCTGGATACCCATGTTGGCTCCCACATGTTCCACGATGATCTCATCGGATGAACCACGATGTCAAGGACTTAATCAATCCCGTATACAATTCCCTTTGTCTAGCGGTACGATACTTGCCCGAGATTCGATCGTCGGTATCCTGATACCTTGTTCAATCTCGTTACCGGCAAGTCTCTTTACTCGTTCTGTAACACATCATCCCGTGATCAACTCCTTGATCACATTGCGCACATTATGATGATGTCCTACCGAGTGGGCCCAGAGATACCTCTCCGTCACACGGAGTGACAAATCCCAGTCTCGATTCGTGCCAACCCAACAGACACTTTCGGAGATACCCGTAGTGTACCTTTATAGCCACCCAGTTACGTTGTGACGTTTGGCACACCCAGAGCACTCCTACGGTATCCGGGAGTTGCACAATCTCATGGTCTAAGGAAATGATACTTGACATTAGAAAAGCTTTAGCATACAAACTACACGATCTAGTGCTATGCTTAGGATTGGGTCTTGTCCATCACATCATTCTCCTAATGATGTGATCCCGTTATCAACGACATCCAATGTCCATGGTCAGGAAACCGTAACCATCTATTGATCAACGAGCTAGTCAACTAGAGGCTTACTAGGGACATGGTGTTGTCTATGTATCCACACATGTATCTGAGTTTCCTATTAATACAATTCTAGCATGGATAATAAA
>NW_021271766.1:0-1464 GCF_002162155.2 Triticum dicoccoides
AACACTCACAGTTTTGGCCAATTCTGACCTGTTTCGTGGACTATGACTCACCGTTTTGGGGTCTCGAAGCGATGTCCATAGTTGTTGAACCCCAAGGTGCGATTACCTGTCGGTCATCAACACTCACCGTTTTGGCCGATTCTCGCCCGTTTCTTGGACTATTACTCGATGTTTTGGGGTCCCAAAGCGATTTCCATGATGGATGATCCCCGGGGTTCGTTTACGTGTCCGTCGTCAACACTCACAGCTTTGGCCAACTCTGCCCGTTTCATGGACTATTTTTCACCATTTTGGGGTCCCGAAGCGATTTCCATAGTTGTTACCCAAGATAAGATTACGTGTCGGTCATCAACACTCGCAGTTTTGGCCGATTATGGCCCGTTTCATGGACTATTACTCACTGATTTGTGGACCCTGAGAGATTTCCATGATTGACGAACCCTTGGGTGTGTTTATGTATCATTCATCGATAATCCTTGATTTGTCTGATTCTGGGCTCTTTCATGGTCTATTACTCACCGTTTTGGGGTCCCCGAGCATTTTCCATAGTTGTCGAAACCCAAGGGGCGATTACGTGTCGGTCATCAACACTCACTGTTTTGGCCGATTCTGGCCTATTTCGTCAACTATTACTCAGTGTTTTGGGGTCCCAGAGCGATTTCCACGATTGATGATCCCCGGGGATCGTTTACGTGTTCGTCATCAATAGTCATAGTTTTGGCCAATTCTGACCCGTTTCGTGGACTATTACTCACTGTTTTGGGGTCCCGAAGCGATTTCCATAGTTGTTAACCCCAAGATAATATTTCGTGTTGGTCATCAATACTCGCAGTTTTGGCCGATTCTGGCCCGTTTCATGGACTACTACTCACTAATTTGTGGTCCCTGAGAGATTTCCATGATTGACGAATCCTTGGGTGCGTTTATGTATCGTTCATCAATAATCCTTGATTTGTCCGATTCCGGGCTCTTTCATGGACAATTACCCACCGTTTTGGGGTCCCCAAGCAATTTCCATGGTTGTCGAACCCCAAGGTGTGCTTACGTGTTGGTCATCAAGACTCGCAGTTTGGGCCAATTCTGGCCCGTTTCTTGGACTATTACTGAGTTTTGGGGTCCTGAAGTGATTTGCATGATTGACGAACCCCAGGGTGCGTTTACGTGTCGGTCATCAACATTGGCGGTTTTGGTCGATTCTGACCTATTTCGTGGACTATTATTCACCGTTTTGGGGTCCCAAAGCAATTTCCATGGTTGTCGAACCCCAAGGTGTGCTTACGTGTTGGTCGTCAAGACTCGCTGTTTGGGACGATTCTGGCCCGTTTCTTGGACTACTACTCAGTTCTGGGGTCCCGAAATAATTTCCACGATTGACCAACCCCGGGTGTGTTTACGTGTCGGTCATCGACAATCACAATTTTGGTTGATTCTGGTCCGTTTCATGCACTATTACTCAGCGTTTTG
>NW_021271767.1:0-1412 GCF_002162155.2 Triticum dicoccoides
GCCGGACATGTCCGCCGCTCCCTTCCCCTTCAGATCCGGCGTGCCTCTACCTCATCCCTGCCACGTGTCGGCGCCTTAGTGGCTGCCGCCGCCGCGCCGTCATCCGCAGCCAACCAGGGCGCGCCACGCGTCCCTGGCCGGCACCCCGCCGCTGCGGCCCGCCCGGCCCAGGGCAGGCCCGCCCCCGGGCCGCGCTAGCGCCCGAGTCGCGCCGCCGATCCCCCGCAGCAGCCCGCGCCCAAGCCCGCGGGAGAGCTGCCGCCGCCCGCGCCCGAGGTCGCCGGCGCACCTCCTCTCCGCGCCGGCCACCTTCCATTAGCCGCCGCCTCCGCCGGCCGGCGCCCTGCCGCCGCCGCCCGGCCCCCCCGTCTCCGCCGCGCCTCCCATGCCCTGTCTCCGGCCGGAGCTCGCCCCGAGCAGTCGCCGGAGCTCCGCCGGCGCCGCCGCGTCCCTCCGGCCTTCCCCTCGCCGCTGGGCTTCACCTCCGGCCAGATCCGGGCAGGAGCCGCCCGGATCCGTCGCCCCGCCTCCGATCCGGCCACCCCGGGCCCTTCTTCGTCATCTCCGGCGAGATCCGCCGCGGTTGACTTTTCCCCGAGGTCGAAATTCTGCTAAGTCCCCAGATTCCAGTAATTTTCATGCCATGTTTGACCTGTTGTATCTCTGCATCCGTAGCTCCGTTTTGTGTGTCCAATATGTCAAATTTTTCGTCTCAATGAGTGCATAATTTCATTCCATTGCATCATATTAATTTGAGATCATCTAGGTGCCTGAATCATTGTTGTAAGAGTGCTTCATAATGTTATCTGCTGTCTGTTAACAGAACGAGCTCTTTTGTCATTTTTGCCATGATTGATGTGTGCATCCTATGAGGTTGATGTCTACATGTGTTTTGATCTATGCTATGTCTTCTTTACAGAGGTGCTTACCATGTATTTTTGTGATCAATGTGGTGACTAGCACAAGCATGCAAACTAGGCATCGTGATGTTGCTGATTTTAGTCCCTGTTCTGCTGTTATTTTGATGCCATGTAAACTTGATGCTACAGAGAGATCCATGCATATTTTGAGATACTTCAGTAAGAGTGTTTTGAACATGTGGTTATTGTCTATCCATCCATGCCCTTGGTTGCAATTATGGAGTACTCTAGCATGTTATTTTCGTGCTCTACTTTTGCTTCAAAATGTTTCCTGGCAGATTGTTTACATGTTATTCAATTTAGCCAAGGATGCTATAGTTGATCCTTGCATGCTATGGACTTGTTGTTGCCTTGGTTACATAAACATGTCTTCTTGATGATGCTATGCTTATCTTGTCATGCAATGACTTGTGGTGAGTGTATCGAGCTTGTTAAGTAGGGTACATGATGTTGCTGTTTCGCTAGGCTGAATCTGTTATTTCGTGATGCTAT
>NW_021271768.1:0-1279 GCF_002162155.2 Triticum dicoccoides
CGTCGTCGCTTGATTCGCCGGCCACAGAGCGTCCCCGGCCTCGCCCTCGCGCTCGTTGGACTCGCGGTGAGCCACTGAACCGTTCCCCTCTTCTTCCCATGCCGTTGGGCCGCTCTAGCCATTGCTTCCGCCGGACCCGAGAGCTCGCCGCCGCCGTGCCTCGTCACCACCGTGGCTGGAGCCGTTGCAGCTCGAAGCCGAGCACACCACCGCACTCAACACGTCTCCAGGAGCCCGTAGCCGCCACTAGCTTCCCCTCCCGTGCCCCCGAACGCCAACCCCGACCTCGCCCGAGCTCCGGCCGCCGCCTCGGGCTCCACTCCGGCGAGCTCCGGCCTCCCCAGCTCATCCCACATGCTCCACTGGATGCGGACGATGACGGGCTACGCCCCGGTGGTCTCCGCACGGTTTTTCGCCGCCTGTAGCCCATTCCGGCGAAGCACCGCCGCGCGGTTTGGTCGTCGCCGGCCGAACTCCGGCGAGGCTGACGTGGCGGCTTATTTAGCGCTAATCCCCACCATTAGCCACCCCACCAGCCGCTGACAGTGGGCCCTAGAGCCAAGTCAACCCTGGTCAGTGCGGGTTTGACCCAGGGTTAACCCCAGTGTCACTGACGTGTGGCCCCCACACGTCAGGTTTGACCTGGTCAGCCTGCTGACGCCTCTGTGACGTCACGCTGACGCAGTAATTGATTTTCTGGATTTAAAATAAATCAGAAAATTCCAGAAAATACCTAAAACTTCTAAAAATCATAGAAAATTAACCGTAACTCCAAATGAAATAAATTATATATGAAAAATTATCAGAAAAATTCAAGGAATCCATCGGTACCATTTTCATGCATGTTAGAACAACTTATAGCTGCTGTTTAGCACAAATCAATTAAATGGCATTTGAATAATCATATATGGAGTTTGAATTTGAATCTTGTATTCAAACCAACTTCATTTAATCTGTTGCTAGTTGCATTAGCCCAAAACACATTCATTTTGCCATGTCATGATCATGCATCATATTGTGCATTGCATTGATTGTGTTCCCTTCTGTGTTGCCGGTATTTGTCCCCTCTCGATAGACGTGATACCGATGATGTGATCGTTGACACTGATGAAGACTCAATGTTATCTTCAGAAGTGCCAGGCAAGCAAAACCCCCTTGTTCATTCCGATAAAATCCCACTCTCTCGCTCCTGCTCTCTTTTACTGCATTAGGACAACAACGACATATTTGTTACTTGCTGCGGTAGCTGAACCCCTTTATCCTTTGCATGACCTGTCAT
>NW_021271769.1:0-973 GCF_002162155.2 Triticum dicoccoides
AGACCGCATAACAACATACGTTGTTCCCTTTGTCATCGGTATGTTACTTGCCCGAGATTCGATCGTCGGTATCCAATACCTAGTTCAATCTCGTTAACGGCAAGTCTCTTTACTCGTTCCGTAATACATCATCTCACAACTAACATATTAGTTGTAATGCTTGCAAGGCTTATGTGATGTGTATTACCGAGAGGGCCCAGAGATACCTCTCCGACAATCGGAGTGACAAATCCTAATCTCGAAATACGCCAACCCAACATCGACCATTGGAGACACCTGTAGTACTCCTTTATAATCACCCATTTACGTTGTGACGTTTGGTAGTACCCAAAGTGTTCCTCCGGTAAACGGGAGTTGCATAATCTCATAGTCGTAGGAACATGTATAAGTCATGAAGAAAGCAATAGCAACATACTAAACGATCAGGTGCTAAGCTAATGGAATGGGTCATGTCAACCAGATCATTCTACTAATGATGTGACCTCGTTAATCAAATAACAACTCATTGTTCATGGTTAGGAAACATAACCATCTTTGATTAACGAGCTAGTCAAGTAGAGGCATACTAGTGACACTCTGTTTGTCTATGTATTCACACATGTATTATGTTTCCGGAAAATACAATTCTAGCATGAATAATAAACATTTATCATGATTATAAGGAAATAAATAATAACTTTATTATTGCCTCTAGGGCATATTTCCTTCAGATCGGGCACGGCACGGGAACCGAGGTTGAGGCGGGCCGGAGACGGGGCGGCGGCTCGCCGGAGCTAGAGGCCGCGGGCGACGTCGGGGAAGGCGTGGGGGCGAGCGACGGCGCCGGCGAGGGGCTTCGGGGCGGTGCTGGAGAGGCGGGGCATGGGGCCGGCCGGCTGGACGGCGCGGAGGAGCCCCGGCGGACCGGCGGGCGGCGCGGCCGGAGCCGGCGAGGTCGACGCAGGCGGCGGGGGCTGGATCCGCGGCGGGGTCC
>NW_021271770.1:0-2120 GCF_002162155.2 Triticum dicoccoides
TTTTATCTTCCAACTCTCCAAGTTGTTGTCTAGCTTAACCAACTAGCTCAGGGATATCTAACACCGGTCTTGGAGAGAGGGTGGTTCACAAGAACCCAACTTGATCACAAGCTCAACACAGCGGTCAGGTGACAACCTGGTAATACTTCCGAGAAGATATTTGGAAAATCACGAACCACCGGTATGTTACTAAGCTCGAGAACAATCTTGCTTTTCAGGGCAAGACGATATGATCAGTAGGGCAAGGATTTGAAATACTCCTAACTCATCGATCGAGGAGTGAACCAGGAGAATGGACTAGGTAGCACGATCAATCTTAGAATGATGATTCACTAACCAACATGCTAAGAATGAAATTATTGTCCTTTAACTACCAAACAACGGAGTTGCTAGCAGTATTGATTTCACACATCACGACTCACTTGTCGACATTCCGGTTGCATCAACACGAAGACCGAGGAATGACTAATGATGGTGAGAAGTATCACTGTGTCAAGAGTTCATAGGATGGTGTGCAATTTCCATGTCATTCTTGATATAAAGATGGTAATACTCCAAGGTAGAACAGAGCAAAAGCTGGATTGGCATTTTGATCTGCGGAGTACAATTGTTTTGACCCAATCCTAGATATGGATGAGGTACTGGAGTTTGTTTCTCCTAGTCATTCCGGAATAGAATGGCTTGACGGACCACAAGAGTAATAGGTATCGATGAACGATTGCACGCATACTCTTGACTATCAATTGATAGACGAAGGTCAGTAGACAACTAAAGAGGGACAACTCAAAGGAACATACAATTTTCTGAGTTGTGGATGCATGGTTTAGCATGTTGAACCAAGTTCAACATGTTTCTTCCAGATAACCCATGCAGAAAGGTAGAACTGGCAGAGCCACAATATATAATGGAGAACTCATCAAAAATAATCCTGTTGTGATATTTCAGTTCAACGAGGAACTTCTGCCATAAGTAGTTCATGGTATTTGGAAGAAGAAGACACCACGGACTTCAAGGACTATCGCAAAGGTTACTAATATCCTAAAGGCACTAGCAACACTATCAACATGAAGTAGGTAGAGTGAATCTCGGGTTCAAAACCCAAAAATAGAATACCTACTACTAAGTAGCATCACGGGATGCTTCCGAGAATAAAGGCCAGAATCATCACACTGGGAACACAGATCATGGCTAGACCACTAGATGATCCCCTAAGACACCTAGGGTCATAATAATATCTCCAACATATATGTCAAGGTAACAGAGTACCTCAACTCACTAATTAGTGTGGTTAATCTGGCCCAAATGAACATTGAAACGGGAGGAAGGAATTTGCAAGTGCATCAGACTGTTTAGAGACCTGAGATGACTCGGACAGCGTAACGGCTGTAAATGCTCAAAAAAGGTTTGAGACATTCACAAAATGGTGGCATAACCACTCAGAAGCACAATATCAAGGTTCCGAGATCAACAATTAACATACGGAAGTAGTAAGAACTGAACTGAGACTTAAATCCAACAATCTATAAGTCTACGGATTAGTAAGACGTGATCCTGATGGAAAGAAGAGATAGCCTAGTTCTTAATCCCCGTAGAAGAGAAGATGATGACTCAGATCAGAAGGCCATGAGGTATAAGGAGTAAAAAGAGCCTTACGTTCCATCCCACAATCAATTCCCTTATATAACTAAAGAATTTCTAGACTCAACTTCGACCAGTTTGGCTTGGTAACCTACAGGCAGTCAAGCTCTGATACCAACGCTGTCAGGACCCCGACTCAATGCCACATAGATCTAGCATGTAACACTTCATATCACTTTGCGGCCTCACGCACGGTATTCCCACGGGTGTCGCCTTACCTTTACCCGGGACCGTTTGCGCCTTTTGGCACACGTATATGACAGTGTCGCTAGCATCCATATGATAAGGAGCCCGGGATGACATGGCTAGTCGTAAACCCAAAGTGGCACAAACTTACAGGGACAGGCATCCATGACCCAGCATCGAACGTGTCGGTCATCAGCGAGTGAATCCAGGCTGTAGCACTGGGCTAGCAGGACTCCGGTGAACCGGGCTGTAGCGGGCTAACAGGACTCCGGTATTCATCGCGTGACATTTCCCCG
>NW_021271770.1:7120-8789 GCF_002162155.2 Triticum dicoccoides
AACAGTTTCAGTTTCATAACCATGGAAAGGATCAGATTCAACCAAAGTAATTAACTCTAGGTTGGCAGAGAATTCATAATCCTTATGATCAATAAAGATAGGCGAAGTAGCAAACTTAGGATCATGTTTCATTCTAGCATTCAGAGACTTTTCTTTATACTTGCATAATAATTTCTCTAGATCATCTCTATCATTGCAAGCAAGAATATCCCTAGTTGTTTCTTCACTCATAAGATAACCTTTAGGCACCTTAGGCAATTCATATCTAGGAAGGCTAGTTCTAGTAGGTGTTTCAGGAGTTTAGTTTCAAGCTCATCATCAGATTCAACAACATCATGTTGTATAACTCTAGCAATTTGTTTATCAAGAAAATCACCAAGTGGCACATCATCATTATCAAGCAAGGTACTAGCATCATCATAAGCATTATCCATAGCAGAAGTAGCATCATCAATAACTTGTGACGTATCAGAATTAATAGCATGTGGTGGTGTTGCAAGTTTACTTATAACAGAAGGTGAATCTAAAGCAGAACTGGATGGTAGTTCCTTACCTCCCCTCATCTTTGAGGGAAATATCTTAGTCTTAGCATCCTTCAGATTCTTCATAGTGATAATATGATAATAATCCCAAGTGACTCAACAAATATAGCTATGCTCTCCGGCAACGGCGCCAGAAAAAGGGCTTGATAACCCACAAGTATAGGGGATCGCAACAGTTTTCGAGGGTAGAGTATTCAACCCAAATTTATAGATTCGACACAAGGGGAGACAAAGAATATTTGAAGGTATTAGAAGCTGAGTTGTCAATTCAACCACACCTGGAGATTAATTATCTGTAGCAAAGGGATCTGTAGCACAGTAGTATGATAGTTTTGATAAGAGTAGCAGCTGCAATAGTAATGGTAACAGTGATAGCAATAGTTGTAGCAAGTGTAACAGTGATGATAGCAGTAGTAAGTTAGTAGAAACAACATAGGATAAATTTGTAGGCATTGGATCGGTGACTTGTTGGATGATATTCATCATGAGACAGTTATAACCTAGGGCGATACGGCACTAGCTCCAGTTCATCGATATAATGTAGGCATGTATTCCGTAAATAGCCATACATGCTTTATTAAAAGAACTTGCATGACATCTTTTGTCCTACCCTTCCGTGGCAGCGGGGTCCATATTGGAAACTAAGGGATATTAAGGCCTCCTTTTAATAGAGAACCGGAACAAAGCATTAACACATAGTGAATACATGAAGTCCTCAAACTACGGTAATCATCGGAAGAAGTCCCAGTTATTGTCACTCCGGGGTTACCGGATCATAACACGTAGTAGGTGACTATAACTTGCAAGATCGGATCTAATACATTAATCTGATGGTGATAACATAAACGTTCATATTTGAAATCATGGCACCCGGGCCAAAAGTGACAAGCATTAAGCATGGCAAAGTCATAGCAACATCAATCTAAGAACATAGTGGATACTAGGGATCAAGCCCTAACAAAACTAACTCGATTACATGATGAATCTCATCCAACTCCTCACCGACCAGTGAGCCTACGAAGGAATTACTCACTTCCGGTGGGGAGCATCATGGAATTGGCGATG
Organism: Triticum dicoccoides; assembly: GCF_002162155.2. Taxonomy (NCBI): domain Eukaryota; kingdom Viridiplantae; phylum Streptophyta; class Magnoliopsida; order Poales; family Poaceae; genus Triticum; species Triticum dicoccoides. Next base: position 8,728 of record NW_021271770.1, read on the forward strand.
GAGAAGGGTTGGTGATGACGAAGAATGAAGATCCCCTTCTCCGAAGCCCCAAACAGACTCCC
>NW_021271771.1:0-865 GCF_002162155.2 Triticum dicoccoides
ACTGCGAGTGTTGATGACCGACACGTAAGTGCACCTTGGGGTTCGTCAATCGTGGAAATCACTAAGAGACCCCGAAACAGTGAGTAATAGTACTCAAAACGGGTCAGAATCGGCCAAAACTGCGAGTGTTGATGACCGACACGTAAGCACACCTTGGGGTTCAACAACTATGCAAATCGCATTGGGACCCCTAAACGGGGAGTAATAGTCCATGAAATGGGCCAGAATCGTCCAAAACTGCGAGTGTTGATGACCGACACGTAAGCGCACCTTGGGGTTCGTCAATCATGGAAATCACTCTGAGACCCCAAAACAGTGATTAATATTCCACGAAATGGGCGAGAATCTGCCAATACTGCGAGTGTTGATGACCGACACATAAGCGCACCTTGAGGTGCGTCAATCGTGGAAATCACTCCGAGACCCCAAAACAGTGAGTAACAGTCCATGAAACGGGCCAGAATCAGCCAAGACTGTCAGTGTTGATGACCGACACGTAAGCACACCTTGGGGTTCAACAACTATGCAAATCGCATTGGGACCCCTAAACGGGGAGTAATAGTCCATGAAATGGGCCAGAATCGTCCAAAACTGCGAGTGTTGATGACCGACACGTAAGCGCACCTTGGGGTTCGTCAATCGTGGAAATCACTCTGAGACCCCAAAACAGTGATTAATATTCCACGAAATGGGCGAGAATCTGCCAATACTGCGAGTGTTGATGACCGACACGTAAGTGCACCTTGGGGTTCGTCAATCGTGGAAATCACTAAGAGACCCCGAAACAGTGAGTAATAGTACTCAAAACGGGTCAGAATCGGCCAAAACTGCGAGTGTTGATGACCGACACGTAAGCACACCTTGG
>NW_021271772.1:0-2520 GCF_002162155.2 Triticum dicoccoides
TCTCTCTCTCTCTCTCGTGTTCTTGAGGTGATACAATCTTGATGTATCACGAGCTTTGCTATTATATTTGGATCCTATGATGTTTCTTCCCCCTCTTCTCTCTTGTAATGAATCGAGTTTCCCCTTTTGAAGTGATCTTATCGGATTGTCTTTAAAGACTTGAGAACACTTGATGTATGTCTTGCCGTGGATATCTGTGGTGACAATGGGATACCACGTGCCACTTGATGTATGTTTTGGTGACCAACTTGCGGGTTTCGTGACATTGGGAACCTATGCATAGGGGTTGGCACAGGTTTTCGTTGTGATTCTTCGGTAGAACTTTGGGGCACTCTTTGAGGTCCTTTGTGTTGGTTGAATAGATGAATCTGAGATTGTGTGATGCATATCGTATAATCATACCCACGGATACTTGAGGTGACATTAGAGTATCTAGCTGACATTAGGGTTTTGGTTGATTTGTATCTTAAGGTGTTATTCTAGTATGAACTCTAGGGCTGTTTGTGACACTTATAGGAATAGCCCAACGGATTGATTGAAAAGAATAACTTTGAGGTGGTTTCGTACCCTACCATAATCTCTCCATTCATTCTCCACTATTAGTGACTTTGGAGTGACTCTTTGTTGCATGTTGAGGGATAGTTTTATGATCCAATTATGTTAGTATTGTTGAGGGAACTTACACTAGCGAAAGTAAGAACCCTAGGCCTTGTTTCAACGCATTGCAATACCGTTTACGCTCACTTTTATCACTTGTTACCTTGCTGTTTTTATAATTTCAGATTACAAATACCTTTATCTACTATCCATATACCACTTGTATCACCATCTCTCCGCCGAACTAGTGCACCTATACAATTGTTGGGGAACGTAGCATAAATTCAAAATTTTCCTACGTGTCACCAAGATCAATCTATGGAGTCATCTAGCAACGAGGGAGGAGTGGATCTACATACCCTTGTAGATCGCGCGCGGAAGCGTTCAAGAGAACGGGGTTGATGGAGTCGTACTCGTCGTGATCCAAATCACCGATGATCCTAGCGCCGAACGGACGGCACCTCCGCGTTCAAAACACGTACGGAGCAGCAACGTCTCCTCCTTCTTGATCCAGCAAGGGGGAAGGAGAGGTTGATGGAGATCCAACAGCACGACGGCGTGGTGGTGCAAGTAGCGGGATTCCAACAGGGCTTCGCCAAGCGCTGCGGGAGGAGGGAGATGTGTCATGGGAGGGAGAGGGAGGCGCCAGGGCTTTGGTATGGTTGCCCTCCCTTCCCCCCACTATATATAGGGCCAAGGGAGAGGGGGAGGGCGCAGCCTTGCCCCTTCCTCCAAGGAAGGGTGCAGCCAAGGGGGGGAGGAGTCCATCCTCCCCAAGGCACCTCGGAGGTGCCTTCCCCTTTTAGGACTCTCCCCTCCTCTTGTCCCTTTGGCGCATGGGCCTCTAGGGGCTGGTGCCCTTGGCCCATGTAGGCCAAGGCGCACCCCCTACAGCCCATGTGGCCCCCCGGGGCAGGTGGCCCCACCCGGTGGACCCCCGGGACCCTTCCGGTGGTCCCGGTACAATACCGGTGACCCCGAAACTTGTCCCGATGGCCGAAATAGCACTTCCTATATATAATTCTTTACCTCCGGACCATTCCGGAATTCCTCGTGACGTCCGGGATCTCATCCGGGACTCCGAAAAACTTTTGGGTTACCGCATACTAATATCTCTATAACCCTAGCGTCACCGAACCTTAAGTGTGTAGACCCTACGGGTTCGGGAGACATGCAGACATGACCGAGATGACTCTCCGGTCAATAACCAACAGCGGGATCTGGATACCCATGTTGGCTCCCACATGTTCCACGATGATCTCATCGGATGAACCACGATGTCAAGGACTTAATCAATCCCGTATACAATTCCCTTTGTCTAGCGGTACGATACTTGCCCGAGATTCGATCGTCGGTATCCTGATACCTTGTTCAATCTCGTTACCGGCAAGTCTCTTTACTCGTTCTGTAACACATCATCCCGTGATCAACTCCTTGATCACATTGCGCACATTATGATGATGTCCTACCGAGTGGGCCCAGAGATACCTCTCCGTCACACGGAGTGACAAATCCCAGTCTCGATTCGTGCCAACCCAACAGACACTTTCGGAGATACCCGTAGTGTACCTTTATAGCCACCCAGTTACGTTGTGACGTTTGGCACACCCAGAGCACTCCTACGGTATCCGGGAGTTGCACAATCTCATGGTCTAAGGAAATGATACTTGACATTAGAAAAGCTTTAGCATACAAACTACACGATCTAGTGCTATGCTTAGGATTGGGTCTTGTCCATCACATCATTCTCCTAATGATGTGATCCCGTTATCAACGACATCCAATGTCCATGGTCAGGAAACCGTAACCATCTATTGATCAACGAGCTAGTCAACTAGAGGCTTACTAGGGACATGGTGTTGTCTATGTATCCACACATGTATCTGAGTTTCCTATTAATACAATTCTAGCATGGATAATAAA
>NW_021271773.1:0-2591 GCF_002162155.2 Triticum dicoccoides
GCCTCTATCAAGTGGTATCAGATTTCCAGGTTGCTCGGTGAGATTTTACAGTTTTTCGTAGTTTAGATCGAGTCTGTTCTTCATACCTACAGTCCACGAAAAAGCCACAAAAAAAATTAGGGTTAGTTCATCATATCCGAACCAATCTGAGCCTTTGCATAATCTTTTTAGGGTTTTGCTTTGTTGAATTTGCGGTTGCATCATCGTGTCTAGTTGCTGGTCTTAGAGTCTAGTCTTTTAGAGTTTCGAGTTCTGGTCATAAGTTGTCACGCCGCCGCCGCACCATCATCATCGCCCCTGCCATCTACCACCACCGCTTATCCGCCACCGCTTCGAATCCGTATCCATATACCACCACCGCTATCATATACCACCACCGCTATCATATACCACCACCTCTGCCATCTACTACCATATATCCACCACCAATCTGAGTTCTTGTCATATTAGGTTTGTTCTCGAGATCCATCTAGATTCCGATTCGTGTTTCCTTGCCGGAGTAGGTTTCGAAAAAAAAAGAGTCCGGAAACCACCCTCCGTTTAGGCCCAAAATTTTTCGAAAATGCATTTTTCAAAAAAAATTCTGGCTATCCTATTTTTAGGTGTTTCTGAGTGTTTTGAGACAGGTGCCATTATAGGAAGTTTTTTTTGACCTGTTTCCAGTTTTTGGGTCCGGGCAGTCGAAAAAACAAATTGGTCGAAAAAATTTCGTGCCCATCCTGTCAGTTTCACCTAGGAAGAGTTTTGAGACACTCGCCATTATAGTGATTTTTTGCAAAAAAAAGCAGCGCAAAAAAAAGAGCACAAAAAAAAAGAGCGAAAAAAAAATTCCAGAGTGTGCTTTTCCCTTGTTTACGTGCAGCGCCGTGATTTTGTTAGTGTTCTAGGCTCGCGTCTCTAGCACGGTCTAGCCTAGGACCAGCACAGTACCGTCGTTGAGCGTTTATTCAACTTTGCATCTCTGAATTGATTATTGCTTCCCCCTTTTGCTGCCATATTATAAGCCTTCAAAGCTCCACATACATCTATGTCGTGCGTTTGACTCTCCCTGGTAATCACTCTATCCAAGCTTTGAGAGTTTTTGACCACAACAGTTGCTGATCACCGCCTGCTGCTGGGTAAGAACTGGTAAGAATTTGAGATTTGCTTGACGGATTTGTGACACCCACCACCACCTCTTGTTAGTAGTCTGTAGGATCATATTCTTGTGTGTTTCTATTGCTACTAACCATGCCAGGATCACAAGCCGACGAGACTGACTGGGAGAACATGACGAATAAGGATTTGCATGATAAATTTCAGCAAATGATGAGTGGGCAGGTGCAAGATGTGCTAAACAGATTTGAAGAGGCCATGGAGAAGATAGATGGCATGGAGAAGACGTTCGAAACAAAGCTTGATAAAAAGTTTAATGAATTGCTCGCGCGTCTTCCACCACCACCACCCGCTGCACCTAACGCACCTCTCCAACAACAACAACAACGACTACCTCCACGTCGCGAAATAGATCTCCGCCGAGCGAGCCGTGTTCCTCTTGCGTTTGGCCAAACTGTTGGTGCTGCTGTTGATACTTCTGTGGCTCCTGCTGCTAATGCAGAGGAGGATGATTATGTGGGAGATTATGAGGATGAGGTCGATCAAAATCAGCACTACGTGCAGCCACCTGCACCACCACCAGCAGGTCGACCTCAGGTATATATTCGTAATGGTAGGCCTGCACCACCACCTCAGGTACGAGATGATGTCCATATTCCTAAACTGAAATTGAATATTCCACCATTTGAGGGTAGATATGTTCCTGATATATATCTTACTTGGGAGTTAGAAACTGAACAACGATTTACATGTTTACAATATCCTGAGGAGAGACGAGTTGCTGCTGCTGTTTGTGCTTTCACTAGTTTTGCATGTGTATGGTGGTCTGAACATTGTAGATTATATCCTATCCCAACTACTTGGGCTGCTTTGAAAACTGCTATGCGTACACGTTGGGTTCCACCATATTATCAACGTGAATTGCTTCCAAAATTGCAGCGTTTAAGACAAGGAAAAAATTCTGTAGAAGAATATTATCAGGAATTACAAACTGGCATGATTAGATGTGGTATTGTTGAGGAGAATGAAGCTATGCTTGCACGTTTTCTGGGTGGATTAAATAGAGAGATTCAGACCATTCTAGACTATAAGGAGTATACTAATATCACTCGTTTATTCCATCTTGCTTGTAAAGCTGAACGTGAAGTGCAGGATCGACAAGCATTGGGGCAAACTAACTTTTCTGCAGGCCGACCTTCATCATGGACACCACGTGCATCTTTTACTTCAACTGCACCAGCACCTCCATCAGGTGCCACCTCCAGCCGTGATACAAGAAAACAGGCACAACCACCATTATCTGCCAAGAGCGCACCTGCGGGGCCTGCACAGCGTCCTTCTTCTTCCATAGCATCAACAGGGCACACAAGTGATATTATTTGTCGTCGTTGTAAGGGAGGAGGTCATTATGCGAGAGAATGCAAATCTCCGCGTGTGATGATTGCTACCACGGATGGTGGATATGAGTCCGCTAGTGACTATGATGAGGAGACTTT
>NW_021271774.1:0-1550 GCF_002162155.2 Triticum dicoccoides
GCAAAATAATGATTCCTCCACCTGACATCGTGGACCCACCGAAAGGGCCTCAGTATTTCGCAAAAAAAACCTTACCGCCGCTGACAGCTCGGACCCACCAGCTATATCTTCGCACGCAAGGAAGTGCCTCCTTATTACGCACAAAAAAATGAATAATCCCCCTATTGGCTGGGACCCAATATAGTGGCAGGCTGACTTATGGGCCTACTAAGTTGACGGGGACGGAGGGCTTTCTCAACTTAGTCAATATGCACGATTCTAGCTCCAGTGACCGTACGATGTCCATCCAACGGCCGTAGTGCTTCTTCAACCTCTGGTCTTCTTGCTCCAACCGCCCAAACCAGCGCCGGTCGTGCCTCGTACACCTGCCTCCCGTGGCCGTCTGCGATGCGGCGGAGGCCTCACCGCCCCCTACTACTCCCACCGCTGGCCAGGCCATCCCTCTACTCACCCACACCCCCTGTTATTCTGCAGCGATGGCAGCCTCACACCACAGCAAACTAGTGAACCCTCGTACTCCTCTACGCGTGGGCATCCACTGCCGCGTCTTCCCCGGCTCCGTGTCGTCCCCTTCCTATGCCTCGCCGTCGTCCACCGCCCTGGTGCTCTCGGCGCGGTGTGGTCAACATGGTCAAGGAATGGCTTCCATCGGACGTGGACTGTACATGGAGAGGCTGACAGCTGGGTCCACGGCCGCAGCAAGGAAGTGCCTCCTTATTACACGCAAAATAATTATTCCTCCACCTGACAGCGGGGACCCACCGGACGGGCCACCATATTTCGCGAAAAAAACGTTTCCCCCCTGACTGCTGGGACCCACCAGCTACACCTTCGCACGCAAGGAAGTGCGTCCAGGCAAAAAAAAACGATTCGCCCCCCTGACTGCTTGGACCCACCAGCTACATCTTCACACGCAAGGAAGTGCCTGATAGTCGGGACCCACCTGGTCGAAGCGTACGTAGCATTGTCACTCTGGTCGTGGACGTGTACGTACATACTGGTCGATGTAGAGGCGCGCACGTGTCGTAGATGTAGAGGCGCGCACGTGTCGTAGTAGAGGCGCACACGTAGCATGTACACGTACGTACATCGGCGAGGGTGCAAGAAAGAAAATACGGCCACGTACGTACATACGGGAAGGGTCTCGAACGCCTACTCGCGCATACGTACATGGCTGGGTCGGAACGGAGAAACAACATCTTTGTCATGTTCATGGGGAGCCAACCGGCTGGGTCGGAACGAAATGCGTGGTCGTGTTCATCGGGAGGGCTTGGACGGAACAGGCGATGGAAACGAGGCCTGGAGTACCGCACAACGGAGGAAACGGCCTTGTGTTCGACCGGCCACGTTCGAAACGGGGTCCTGTTGATCGGGAGGGGCCTGGCATACCGCAAAACGGAGGAAACGGACCTCCTACGGTCGAAACGGGGGTCCTGTTAATCGGGAGGGGTGTGGCATACCGCAAAACGGACGAAACAGACTTGTGTTGGAGCGCTACGGTCGAAACGGGGGTCCTGTTCATCGGGAGGGGTGTGGCGTACCGCAAAACG
>NW_021271775.1:0-1255 GCF_002162155.2 Triticum dicoccoides
GCAAAATAATGATTCCTCCACCTGACATCGTGGACCCACCGAAAGGGCCTCAGTATTTCGCAAAAAAAACCTTACCGCCGCTGACAGCTCGGACCCACCAGCTATATCTTCGCACGCAAGGAAGTGCCTCCTTATTACGCACAAAAAAATGAATAATCCCCCTATTGGCTGGGACCCAATATAGTGGCAGGCTGACTTATGGGCCTACTAAGTTGACGGGGACGGAGGGCTTTCTCAACTTAGTCAATATGCACGATTCTAGCTCCAGTGACCGTACGATGTCCATCCAACGGCCGTAGTGCTTCTTCAACCTCTGGTCTTCTTGCTCCAACCGCCCAAACCAGCGCCGGTCGTGCCTCGTACACCTGCCTCCCGTGGCCGTCTGCGATGCGGCGGAGGCCTCACCGCCCCCTACTACTCCCACCGCTGGCCAGGCCATCCCTCTACTCACCCACACCCCCTGTTATTCTGCAGCGATGGCAGCCTCACACCACAGCAAACTAGTGAACCCTCGTACTCCTCTACGCGTGGGCATCCACTGCCGCGTCTTCCCCGGCTCCGTGTCGTCCCCTTCCTATGCCTCGCCGTCGTCCACCGCCCTGGTGCTCTCGGCGCGGTGTGGTCAACATGGTCAAGGAATGGCTTCCATCGGACGTGGACTGTACATGGAGAGGCTGACAGCTGGGTCCACGGCCGCAGCAAGGAAGTGCCTCCTTATTACACGCAAAGTAATTATTCCTCCACCTGACAGCGGGGACCCACCGGACGGGCCACCATATTTCGCGAAAAAAACGTTTCCCCCCTGACTGCTGGGACCCACCAGCTACACCTTCGCACGCAAGGAAGTGCGTCCAGGCAAAAAAAAAACGATTCGCCCCCCTGACTGCTTGGACCCACCAGCTACATCTTCACACGCAAGGAAGTGCCTGATAGTCGGGACCCACCTGGTCGAAGCGTACGTAGCATTGTCACTCTGGTCGTGGACGTGTACGTACATACTGGTCGATGTAGAGGCGCGCACGTGTCGTAGATGTAGAGGCGCGCACGTGTCGTAGTAGAGGCGCACACGTAGCATGTACACGTACGTACATCGGCGAGGGTGCAAGAAAGAAAATACGGCCACGTACGTACATACGGGAAGGGTCTCGAACGCCTACTCGCGCATACGTACATGGCTGGGTCGGAACGGAGAAACAACATCTTTGTCATGTTCATGGGGAGCCAACCGGCTGGGTCGGAACGAAATGCGTGGTCG
>NW_021271776.1:0-1428 GCF_002162155.2 Triticum dicoccoides
TCTTCTCTCTCCCGCCGCCTGCTGCCGCATCGCCGTCGCCACCGCCCGCATCTCGCCGCCGCCGGCGAGATCCGCCACGACCGCCGCCTGCTGCTTGCCGCCGCCCCCCGCCGCTGCCACCTCGCCCCGACGGCCGCGTCGGAGTTCGCCGCTGGCCGGATCCGCTCTGCCGCCATCGAAAACTGCCTCCCGGTTTTTTATTGAATACCGCCTCACCAGTATAAACCGCCGAAAAACCCGCCCCGGTTCTTTTCTAGTTCGGTTTTCTGTTATAGATCGGTTTATTAATTAGGTTTTGGTTATTTTGCGAGCGTTCATTAGTTAGGGTTCTCTTGCAAACGATTTCGTTCGGTAGTGTTTGGTAGCGAACGTTCGCTATTTAGATTTTTTTTTCTTTTTTCTGTTTATTTACGTCAGGGGCCTATTCGTGATGAACTTTCTTTATAGTTTAGTCCCTCAACTTCAAACGATCATTACTTTTCACTCGTTTGTCCAAATCCAACGAAACCAACGCCCACGTCTTTGTTATGATCCCCTCTATCCATTAAAACAACTCAAACATGTTTTCGAAAGTTTAAAATTTGAATTAGATTAGATTTAGATTTAAACTTTGTTTGATCATAACCTGAGTTTCGTAGCTCCGATTTAGTTGATTCTTTTTGCAAATCGAAGCTCTTGACTTAAACTTTCTGATAAGGCCACATTCACATAATTTTGGTACTATTAGAAATTGTTTTATGTTGCAAGAGTTATTTGTTTGGTTTTGATGTTTTTCGAATTGTCTTCTTCATTTTTTTTATCTTTTGAGTGATTGCTTATGTGTGGTTACTATTGCTTGCTTACGATAGATTGACCGGAGTGTGACGAGTAGAACTATCAAGAGTTATGAGTGCGAATCATCTTCATCAACATTGCAGGCAAGTTCACACTTTGATCATATCTCTTTCATACCCAGTTTTTATGCATTAGTTTCACCCTCAAACATTGCATGAGTAGGATTGATAACATGTGGGTATTGGGAAGTAGTTGATGAGGTAGGAACCTACTGCCCTGCATTCAAACCTTGGGAGTTACTATTACGTTATGCTTATATTGCCATGCTATGCTCATTGACGTGGATTGGGTTTGAGAGTATTTCATGACAGATGTGAGATTGTTAATTAATGGTTTAATTAAGGTGGCAACTTTAACACACATCTGGGTGGATTGAGGCACCTGGGTATTCCAGCGATTGCCTGTCTAGGCACCTGGGTATTCCAGGATTGCCTTTTTTTATGGACCGCCACCCAGGCTCAAAGGGATCATGAGATTATTCATGCTAGAAACTTCCGTGTGCAGCCACAAGCTACTATGGGCTCTAGCATAGTTGACTAAGTCGTGCGAACTCTTACAGTGGTAGACTAGCAGATGTAAGGGATGTAGGTGGTA
>NW_021271777.1:0-1926 GCF_002162155.2 Triticum dicoccoides
AAAAAAATGAGAGAAAAAAGAGAGAAGGGGCAATGTTACTATCCTTTTTCCACACTTGTGCTTCAAAGTAGCACCATGATCTTCATAGAGAGTCTCCTATGTTGTCACTTTCATATACTAGTGGGAATTTTTCATTATAGAACTTGGCTTGTATTCCAATGATGGGCTTCCTCAAAATGCCCTAGGTCTTCGTGAGCAAGCAAGTTGGATGCACACCCACTTAGTTTATTTTGTTGAGCTTTCATACACTTATAGCTCTAGTGCATCCGTTGCATGGCAATCCCTACTCACTCACATTGATATCTATTAATGGGCATCTCCATAGCCCGTTGATACGCTAGTTGATGTGAGACTATCTTCTCCTTTTTTTGTCTTCTCCGCAACCACCATCCTATTCCACCTATACTGCTATGTCCATGGCTCACGCTCATGTACTGCGTGAAAGTTGAAAAAGTTTGAGAACATCAAAGTATGAAACAATTTCTTGGCTTGTCATAGGGGTTGTGCATGATTTAAATACTTTGTGTGATGAAGATAGAGCATAGCCAGACTATATGATTTTGTAGGGATAGCTTTCTTTAGCCATGTTATTTTGAGAAGACATGATTGCTTTGTTAGTATGCTCGAAGTATTATTGTTTTCATGTGAATATGAACTTTTATATTGAATCATTTGGATCTGAACATTCATGCCACAATAAAGAAAATTACATTGACAAATATGCTAGGTAGCATTCCACATCAAAAATTATGTCTATATGATTTACCTACTCGATGACGAGCAGGAATTCAGCTTGGGGATGCTTGATACGTCTCCAACGTATCTATAATTTTTTATTGTTCCATGCTATTATATTATCTGTTTTGGATGTTTATGGGATTTATTATACACTTTTATATTATTTTTGGGACTAACCTATTAACCGGAGGCCCAACCCAAATTGTTGTTTTTTGCCTATTTCTGTGTTTCGAAGAAAAGGAATATCAAACGGAGTCCAAACGGAATGAAACCTTCGGGAGAGTTATTTTTGGAACAAACGCAATCCAGAAGACTTGGAGTAGATGTCAGGGAAGCTTCAACGATGCCACAAGGGTCCAGGACGCGCCCTACCCCCTGGCGTGCCCCCCACCCTCACGGGCCCCTCGTGGCTCCCCTGACCGACTTCCTTCGCCTATATATACTTACGTACCCTAATAACATCCAGGGGCACAATAGATCGGGAGTTCCGCCACCGCAAGCCTATGTAGCCACCAAAACCTCTCGGGAGCCCATTCTATCACCCTGCCGGAGGGGGAATCCATCACCGGTGGCCATCTTCATCATCCCGGCGCTCTCCATGATGAGGAGGGAGTAGTTCACCCTCGGGGTTGAGGGTATGTACCAGTAGCTATGTGTTTGATCTCTCTCTCTCTCTCTCTCTTGTGTTCTTGAGATGGTACGATCTTAATGTACTGTGAGCTTTGCTATTATAGTTGGATCTTATGATGTTTCTCCCCCTCTACTCTCTTGTAATGGATTAAGTTTACCCTTTGAAGTTAACTTATCGGATTGAGTCTTTAAGGATTTGAGAACACTTGATGTATGTCTTGCGTGGCATACCCGTGGTGACAATGGGGTATTCTATTGATCCACTTGATGTATGTTTTGGTGATGAACTTGCAGGTTCAGTGACCTTGTGAACTTATGCATAGGGGTTGGCACACGTTTTCATGTTGACTCTCCGATAGAATCTTTGGGGCACTCTTTGAAGTACTTTGTGTTGGTTGAATAGATGAATCTGAGATTGTGTGATGCATATCGAATAATCATACCCATGGATACTTAAGGTGACATTGGAGTATCTAGGTGACATTTGGTTTTTGGTTCATTTATATCTTAAGGTGTTATTCTAGTACGAACTCTATGATAGATTGAACGGAAAGAATA
>NW_021271778.1:0-2152 GCF_002162155.2 Triticum dicoccoides
CGGGATCTACATGTGAAGCGGAGTACATGGCAGCCCCGGAGGCAGCACATGAAGCAATCTGGGTGAAGGAGTTCATCACCGACCTAGGAGTCATACCCAATGCGTCGGGGCCGGTCACACTCTTCTGTGACAACACTGGAGCTATTGCACTTGCCAAGGAGCCCAGGTTTCACAAGAAGACCAGGCACATCAAGTGTCGCTTCAACTCCATCCGTGAAAATGTTCAAGATGGAGACATAGATATTTGTAAAGTACATACAGACCTGAATGTAGCAGATCCGTTGACTAAACCTCTCCCTAGGGCAAAACATGATCAACACCAGAACGCAATGGGTGTTCGATTCATCACAATGTAACTAGAATATTGACTCTAGTGCAAGTGGGAGACTGTTGGAAATATGCCCTAGAGGCAATAATAAAATGGTTATTATTATATTTCTTAGTTCATGATAATTGTCTATTATTCATGCTATAACTGTGTTATCCGGAAATCGTAATACACGTGTGAATACATAGACCACAACAAGTCCCTAGTGAGCCTCTAGTAGACTAGCTCGTTGATCAACAGATAGTCATGGTTTCCTGACTATGGGCATTGGATGTCATTGATAACGGGATCACATCATTAGGAGAATGATGTGACGGACAAGACCCAATTCTAAGCATAGCTCAAAGATCGTGTAGTTCGTTTAGCTAGAGCTTTTCCAAATGTCAAGTATCATTTCCTTAGACCATGAGATTGTGCAACTCCCGGATACCGTAGGAGTGCTTTGGGTGTACCAAACGTCACAACGTAACTGGGTGGCTATAAAGGTGCACTACGGGTATCTCCGAAAGTGTCTGTTGGGTTGGCACGAATCGAGACTGGGGTTTGTCACTCCGTATGACGGAGAGGTATCTCTGGGCCCACTTGGTAATGCATCATCATAATGAGCTCAATGTGACCAAGTGTCTGGTCACGGGATCATGCATTACGGTACGAGTAAAGTGACTTGCCGGTAACGAGACTAAACGAGGTATTGGGATACCGACAATCGAGTCTCGGGCAAGTAACGTACCGATTGACAAAGGGAATTGAATACGGGGTTCATTGAATCATCGACATCGTGGTTCATCCGATGAGATCATCGAGGAGTATGTGGGAGCCAACATGGGTATCCAGATCCCGCTGTTGGTTATTGACCGGAGAGGCGTCTCAGTCATGTCTGCATATCTCCCGAACCCGTAGGGTCTACACACTTAAGGTTTAGTGACACTAAGGGTTGTAGAGATATTAGTATGCAGCAAACCGAAAGTTGTTCGGAGTCCCGGATGAGATCCCGGACGTCACGAGGAGTTCCGGAATGGTCCGGAGGTGAAGAATTATATATAGGAAGTGCTGTTTCGGCCATCGGGAAAGTTTCGGGGGTCACCGGTATTGTACCGGGACCACCGGAAGGGTCCCGGGGGTCCATCGGGTGCGGCCACCTATCCCGGAGGGCCCCGTGGGATGAAGTGGGAGGGGAACCTGGTGCGCCCCCCCCTTGGGCCCCCCTGCGCCTAGGGTTGGGAACCCTAGGGGAGGGGGCGCCTCCACTTGCCTTGGGGGGCAAGTTCCCCCCTTGGCCGCCGCCCCCCTAGGAGATCCCATCTCCTAGGGCCGGCGCCCCCCTGGGGACCCTATATAAAGAGGAGGGGAGGGAGGGCAGCCGCACCCTTGCCCCTGGCGCCTTCCTTCCCCCTTGCTACACCTCCTCCTCCCGCAAACGCTTGGGGAAGCCCTGCCGGATCCCTGCTGCATCCACCACCACGCCGTCGTGCTGCTGGATCTTCATCAACCTCTCCTTCCCCCTTGCTGGATCAAGAAGGAGGAGATGTCACGCTGACCGTACGTGTGTTGAACACGGAGGTTCCGTCCGTTCGGCGCTAGGATCTCCGGTGATTTGGATCACGACGTGTAAGACTCCCTCAACCCCGTTCTCTTGAACGCTTCCGCTCGTGATCTACAAGGGTATGTAGATGCACTCCTCACTCTCATTGCTGGATGAACTCATAGATTGATCTTGGTGAACGCTGGAAAAAAATTTATTTTATGCAACGTTCCCCAACATGTGCCCTATACCAAATGACCTATATTCGGCGCTTAAGGCGTCAAACAGGATTTGGGGGGGGG
>NW_021271779.1:0-2152 GCF_002162155.2 Triticum dicoccoides
CGGGATCTACATGTGAAGCGGAGTACATGGCAGCCCCGGAGGCAGCACATGAAGCAATCTGGGTGAAGGAGTTCATCACCGACCTAGGAGTCATACCCAATGCGTCGGGGCCGGTCACACTCTTCTGTGACAACACTGGAGCTATTGCACTTGCCAAGGAGCCCAGGTTTCACAAGAAGACCAGGCACATCAAGTGTCGCTTCAACTCCATCCGTGAAAATGTTCAAGATGGAGACATAGATATTTGTAAAGTACATACAGACCTGAATGTAGCAGATCCGTTGACTAAACCTCTCCCTAGGGCAAAACATGATCAACACCAGAACGCAATGGGTGTTCGATTCATCACAATGTAACTAGAATATTGACTCTAGTGCAAGTGGGAGACTGTTGGAAATATGCCCTAGAGGCAATAATAAAATGGTTATTATTATATTTCTTAGTTCATGATAATTGTCTATTATTCATGCTATAACTGTGTTATCCGGAAATCGTAATACACGTGTGAATACATAGACCACAACAAGTCCCTAGTGAGCCTCTAGTAGACTAGCTCGTTGATCAACAGATAGTCATGGTTTCCTGACTATGGGCATTGGATGTCATTGATAACGGGATCACATCATTAGGAGAATGATGTGACGGACAAGACCCAATTCTAAGCATAGCTCAAAGATCGTGTAGTTCGTTTAGCTAGAGCTTTTCCAAATGTCAAGTATCATTTCCTTAGACCATGAGATTGTGCAACTCCCGGATACCGTAGGAGTGCTTTGGGTGTACCAAACGTCACAACGTAACTGGGTGGCTATAAAGGTGCACTACGGGTATCTCCGAAAGTGTCTGTTGGGTTGGCACGAATCGAGACTGGGGTTTGTCACTCCGTATGACGGAGAGGTATCTCTGGGCCCACTTGGTAATGCATCATCATAATGAGCTCAATGTGACCAAGTGTCTGGTCACGGTATCATGCATTACGGTACGAGTAAAGTGACTTGCCGGTAACGAGACTAAACGAGGTATTGGGATACCGACAATCGAGTCTCGGGCAAGTAACGTACCGATTGACAAAGGGAATTGAATACGGGGTTCATTGAATCATCGACATCGTGGTTCATCCGATGAGATCATCGAGGAGTATGTGGGAGCCAACATGGGTATCCAGATCCCGCTGTTGGTTATTGACCGGAGAGGCGTCTCAGTCATGTCTGCATATCTCCCGAACCCGTAGGGTCTACACACTTAAGGTTTAGTGACACTAAGGGTTGTAGAGATATTAGTATGCAGCAAACCGAAAGTTGTTCGGAGTCCCGGATGAGATCCCGGACGTCACGAGGAGTTCCGGAATGGTCCGGAGGTGAAGAATTATATATAGGAAGTGCTGTTTCGGCCATTGGGAAAGTTTCGGGGGTCACCGGTATTGTACCGGGACCACCGGAAGGGTCCCGGGGGTCCATCGGGTGCGGCCACCTATCCCGGAGGGCCCCGTGGGATGAAGTGGGAGGGGAACCTGGTGCGCACCCCCCTTGGGCCCCCCTGCGCCTAGGGTTGGGAACCCTAGGGGAGGGGGCGCCTCCACTTGCCTTGGGGGGCAAGTTCCCCCCTTGGCCGCCGCCCCCCTAGGAGATCCCATCTCCTAGGGCCGGCGCCCCCCTGGGGACCCTATATAAAGAGGAGGGGAGGGAGGGCAGCCGCACCCTTGCCCCTGGCGCCTTCCTTCCCCCTTGCTACACCTCCTCCTCCCGCAAACGCTTGGGGAAGCCCTGCCGGATCCCTGCTGCATCCACCACCACGCCGTCGTGCTGCTGGATCTTCATCAACCTCTCCTTCCCCCTTGCTGGATCAAGAAGGAGGAGATGTCACGCTGACCGTACGTGTGTTGAACACGGAGGTTCCGTCCGTTCGGCGCTAGGATCTCCGGTGATTTGGATCACGACGTGTAAGACTCCCTCAACCCCGTTCTCTTGAACGCTTCCGCTCGTGATCTACAAGGGTATGTAGATGCACTCCTCACTCTCATTGCTGGATGAACTCATAGATTGATCTTGGTGAACGCTGGAAAAAAATTTATTTTATGCAACGTTCCCCAACATGTGCCCTATACCAAATGACCTATATTCGGCGCTTAAGGCGTCAAACAGGATTTGGGGGGGGG
>NW_021271780.1:0-1528 GCF_002162155.2 Triticum dicoccoides
TCATCGGCGGCGGCGGTGGAGCGGGGGAGGGTGGGGGGGGTGCTCGTTGGCGGCGGTGGAGCGGGGGAGGGTGCGGGGGGTCGGGTGCTCGTCGTCGGCGGTGGAGGGGGATCGAGATCGAGTGTCCTCATGAATTCAAAAAGTGCCCGTGAAATTTAAAAATATTCATGATACCAAAAAGTGCCCATGAAATACAATCGAGAAATGAAGACTACGATTTAAATACAATCGATCTTAGCTAGCTATCTGTTCACAATCTTCTTGCCCTTCTTTTTCGCAAATGGAGTTCTTCTGTGGAACGGACGTCCTTTAGGTAGGGTGGTCCTGCTTCTTGTGGTGTGTGCTGCTACTTCATCGTCGTCATCATGTTCGATCTTCGGGTCGCCGTACTTTTCGAAGTCTTGCTCATTGGCTAATCCATCCATTCCGATGATCTTCCTTTTTCCTCTCCTCACGACAACACGACTGGGCTTTGACGGGTCGGTAATGAAGAAGCATTGGTCCACTTGGGAAGCCAGTACCCATGGCTCATTTTTCGCGATGACGTTTGGCCCGCGGTCTTGGATTTGGCTTCGGGTATAACCATGGTGGTGAAAACCGGTCTTCTTTTAGGACGCTCTTGGCCCATCTGACACGGAACATCGGGACCTTCTCTCCAGCGTAGCTCAGCTCCCAAATCTCCTCGATCCTTCCGTAGTATCTGTCCTTGTCATTACCGGTGTAGGATTCCATCGTTACCTCGGAGTTCTGATAACCATCGCTCTTCATGTCCTTATTCTCGGTGTAGAATGTGTAGCCGTTGATATCGTACGCCTCGTAGGTCATCAGGTTGCGCTCGGAGCCCTGTGACAAGGCGAATATGAGTTGTTCTTCCGCGGAAGAATCCGCATGTAAAGGGTACGACAGAAGCTTCTGCTTGAACCAACGCGTGAAACATGAGTTGTGCTCTTTCATTATATCTCCATCCGTCCTCTGTTGGCCTCAGTCATTGTACGTCTTCTCAATAAAGGTTTTGTGCTCTACCACCCAAGGATCGACCACGTCTATGTGTTGTAGCGCGACTAGGTTTGCTCTTTCAAAGTCGGCGAGTCGACCCTCGAAGTCGACATGCATTTCGCGGCGACCCTCACGGTGACCCCATCTAGCGAGCCTGCCGAGGTGCCTGTTGACGGGTAGACCAACGGGGTTCTCGATGCCTAGATAATTTGTGCAGTAGGAGATGCACTCTTCGGACAGAAAGCCCCTGGCTATACTTCCCTCTGTACGTGACATGTTGCGAACGTATCCTTTGATGACACCATTCATCCTTTCGAACGGCATCATGCTGTGCAGGAACGTCGGCCCGAGTTGGATGATATCCTCCGCGATATGGACCAGCAGATGCACCATAACGTCGAAGAATGCGGGCGGGAAGTACATCTCAAGCTCGCATAGTATCACCACGATCTCTTCTTGTAGCCTTCTGAGTTGCCTCACGCCAATCGACTTCCGAGAGATGACGTCGAAAAAGTTGCATAGGCCAAATAGC
>NW_021271781.1:0-1803 GCF_002162155.2 Triticum dicoccoides
AATTGTGCATTAAATATGTCCTAGTATTTTATAAAATTGATTTGGTCCAATTTTGCAACCATTATTTGGGAGGTCCTTCACAAAAAAACCTCCTTTTGGGCACTCGAAAAATGGAAAATGGTTTTTTCGTCCAACAAAAATGAAAACTTCCTTAGGCAACATTGTTTGCCATTCCAATATGCACTCTTGTGCACAATATGAGATCATTTGAACAAACTATACCATGAATGTGGCCATAAGATTGATCATTTGGCTTGAAAGCCATTGATCTCCACATGTGATAGCTCGTTTCTGAGAACACTTTTTTAAAATAATTGCCGTATTACAAGTTTGTTATTTTTCCTAGGAACTTGGCCAGATATAATGACACAATGTGAAGGTTTCCCAATTTTTTGAATTTTTTATGCCTGTTTCAAAATGCGGTCAAAACGGCGGGAATGACCGTTCCTAGCTAGTGGTTGAATCTTGGAATTTTTTTGGTGTTTCTCTGCTTAAAAATATACTTATGTACCTAGAAATGATTTTTGAAAAAAATAAATAGCAAACTATGAGGCAGCTGCAGTTCAAATTTGACCCGCTTCCACCTGAATCGGCGGAAATTTGTCTTTTATACGAGAGGTGGATCAAAAAAATTTACACCCAACCATTTTGTCAATTGTGCATTAAATATGGCCTAGTATTTTATAAAAATGATTTGGTCCAATTTTGCAACAATTATTTGGTAGTTCCTTCACAAAAAAACCCTCTTTCGGGCACTCGGAAAATGGAAAATGGTTTTTTCGTCCAACAAAAATGAAAACTTCCTTAGGCAACATTGTTTGCCATTCCAATATGCACCCTTGTGCACAATATGAGATCATTTGAACAAACTATGCCATGGATGTGGCCATAAGATTGATCATTTGGCTTGAAAGCCATTGATCTCCACACGTGATAGCTCGTTTCTGAGAACACTTTTTTAAAATAATTGCCATATTACAAGTTTATTATTTTTCCTAGGAACTTATCCACATATAATGACACAATGCGAAGGTTTCCCAATTTTTTGATTTTTTTTGAATTTTTTATGCCCGTTTCGAAATGCGGTCAAAACGGCGGGAATGACCGTTCCTAGCTAGTGGTTGAATCTTGGAATTTTGTTGGTGTTTCTCTGATTAAAAATATACTTATGTACCTAGAAATGATTTTTGGAAAAAATAAATAGCAGACTATGAGGCAGCTGCAGTTCAAATTTGACCCGCTTCCAACTGAATCGGCGGAAATTTGTCTTTTTCACGAGAGGTGGATCAAAACTTTTTACACCCAACAATTTTCTCAATTGTGCATTAAATATGTCCTAGTATTTTATAAAATTGATTTGGTCCAATTTTGCAACCATTATTTGGGAGGTCCTTCACAAAAAAACCTCCTTTTGGGCACTCGAAAAATGGAAAATGGTTTTTTCGTCCAACAAAAATGAAAACTTCCTCAGGCAACATTGTTTTCCATTCCAGTATGCACTCTTGTGCATAATATGAGATCATTTGAACAAACTATGCCATGAATGTGGCCATAAGATTGATCATTTGGCTTGAAAGCCATTGATCTCCACATGTGATAGCTCGTTTCTGAGAACACTTTTTTAAAATAATTGCCGTATTACAAGTTTGTTATTTTTCCTAGGAACTTGGCCAGATATAATGACACAATGTGAAGGTTTCCCAATTTTTTGAATTTTTTATGCCTGTTTCAAAATGCGGTCAAAACGGCGGGAATGACCGTTCCTAGCTAGTGGTTGAATCTTGGAATTTTTTTGGTGTTTCT
>NW_021271782.1:0-2960 GCF_002162155.2 Triticum dicoccoides
AGTAGATATTACACCAATATGAATTTATAATGAGTTCACAACAGTACCTAAGTGGTGATTTATTTTTTTATACTAACGGAGCTTACGAGTTTTCTGTTGAGTTTTGTGTTGTGAAGTTTTCAAGTTTTGAGTAAAGATTTGATGGACTATGGAATAAGGAGTGGCAAGAGCCTAATATTGGGGATGCCCAAGGCACCCCAAGGTAATATTCAAGGAAAACCAAGAGCCTAAGCTTGGGGATGCCCTGGAAGGCATCCCCTCTTTCGTCTTCGTTCATCGGTAACTTTACTTGGAGCTATATTTTTATTCACCACATGATATGTGTTTTTCTTGGAGCGTCATTTTATTTTCTTTTGTTTTGCTTGCTGTTTGAATAAAATATAAACATCTGAAATTCTTAATTGTTAGAGAGTCTTCACATAGTTGCATAATTATTCGACTACTCATTGATCTTCACTTATATCTTTTGGAGTAGTTTGTCGTTTGCTCTAGTACTTTACTTATATCTTTTTAGAGCATGATGGTAGTTTTATTTTTGAAGAAATTGATGAACTCTCAGTGCTTCACTTATATTATTTTGAGAGTCTTTTAGAACAACATGGTAATTTGCTTTGGTTATGAATTTAGTCCTAATATGATGGGCATCCAAGAGGGATACAATAAAAACTTTCATATAAAGTGCATTGAATACTATGAGAAGTTTGATTCTTTATGATTGTTTCGATATATGAAGATGGTAATATTAAAGTCATGCTAGTGGAGTAGTTGTGAATTTGAGAGATACTTGTGTTAAAGTTTGTGATTCCCGTAGCATGCACGTATGGTGAACCGTTATGTGATGAAGTTGGAGCATGATTTATTTATTGATTGCCTTCCTTATGTGTGGAGGTTGGGATCGCGCGATGGTTAAGTCCTACCAACCCTTCCCCTAGGAGAATGCGTGTAGTGCTTTGTTTTGATGACTTGTAGATTTTTGCAATAAATATGTGAGTTCTTTATGACTAATGTTGAGTCCATGGATTATAAGCACTCTCACCCTTCCACCATTGCTAGCCTCTCTTGTACGGCGCAACTTTCGCTGGTACCATACACCACCTTATACCTTCCTCAAAAAAGCCACCATACCTACCTATTATGGCATTTCCATAGCCATCCCGAGATATATTGCCATGCAACTTTCCATTGTTCAGTTTATTATGACACGATCCATCATTGTCATATTGCTTTGCATGATCATGTAGTTGACATCGTATTTGTGGCAAAGCCACCATTCATAATTCTCTCATACATGTCACTCTTGATTCATTGCACATCCCGGTACACTGCCGGAGGCATTCATATAGAGTCATATTTTGTTCTAAGTATTGAGTTGTAATTCTTGAGTTGGAAGTAAATAAAAGTGTGATGATCTTCATTATTAGAGCATTGTCCCAGTGAGGAAAGGATGATGGAGACTATGATTCCCACACAAGTCGGGATGAGACTCCGCACAAAAAAAAAGACAGGCCAAAGAAGCTCAAATAAAAAAGAGAGGCCAAAGAAGCCCACCAAAAAATGAGAGAAAAAGAGAGAAGGCGCAATGCTACTATCCTTTTACCACATGTGTGCTTCAAAGTAGCACCATGATCTTCATAATAGAGAGTCTCCTATGTTGTCACTTTCATATACTAGTGGGAATTTTCATTATAGAACTTGGCTTGTATATTCCAATGATGGGCTTCCTCAAAATGTCCTAGGTCTTCGTGAGCAAGCGAGTTGGATGCACACCCACTTAGTTTCTTTTTGAGCTTTCATACACTTATAGCTCTAGTGCATCCGTTGCATGGAAATCCCTACTCACTCTCATTAATATCTATTGATGGGCATCTCCATAGCCCGTTGATACGCCTAGTTGATGTGAGACTATCTTCTCCTTTTTGTCTTCTCCACAACCACCATTCTATTCCACCTATAGTGTTATGTCCATGGTCACGCTCATGTATTGCGTGAAGATTGAAAAAGTTTGAAAATACTAAAGTATGAAACAATTGTTTGGCTGAAAACGGGGTTGTGCATGATTTAAATATTTTGTGTGATGAAGATAGAGCATAGCCAGACTATATGATTTTGTAGGGATAACTTTCTTTGGCCATGTTATTTTGAGAAGACATGATTGCTTTGTTAGTATGGTTGAAGTATTATTATTTTTATGTCAATATTAAACTTTTGTTTTGAATTTCATGGATCTGAATATTCTTGCCACAATAGATAATATTACATTTATAAATATGTTAGGTAGCATTCCACAAATTCTGTTTTTATCATTTACCTACTCGAGGACGAGCATGAATTAAGCTTGGGGATGCTTGATACATATCCAAAGTATCTATAATTTTTGATTGTTCCATGCTATTATATTATCTGTTTTGGATGTTTAATGGGCTTTATTATACACTTTTATACTATTTTGGGACTAACCTATTAACCGGAGGCCCAGTCCAAATTGCTGTTTTTTGCCTATTTCAGTGTTTCGCAGAAAAGGAATATTAAACGGAATCCAAACAGAATGAAACCTTCGGAAGAGTGATTTTTGGAACAAACGTGATCCAGAGGACTTGGAGTGGACGTCAAGAAAGAAGCGAGGAGGCCACAAGGCAGGAAGGCGCGCCCCCCCCTCCCCACCCTCGTGGGCCCCTCGCAGCTCCACCGACCTACTTCTTCCTTCGATATATACCCATATACCTCGAAAACATCCAGGAGCACGATAGATCGGGAGTTCCGCCGCCGCAAGACTTTGTAGCCATCAAAAACCTCTCGGGAGCCCGTTCCGGCACCCTGCCGGAGGGGGGATCCCTCACCGGTGGCCATCTTCTTCATCCCGGCGCTCTCCATGACGAGGAGGGAGTAGTTCACCCTCGGGGCTGAGGGTATGTACCAGTAGCTATGTGTTTGATCTCTCTCTCTCTCTCTCTCTCTCTCTC
>NW_021271783.1:0-1074 GCF_002162155.2 Triticum dicoccoides
TGAGATCATGGTGAGCACGTCAGTGGGCTCGGATACGAGCTGGGGTGGCTGTGGCCACGGCCACGCCATGGCCGGCGGCGAGAGATTCTCGGGCAAAGTGGTGGGGCTAGCTAGAGAGGGAGGTGGGGCACGGGGAGAGGGGGAATCGGGTCGAGGGCTCACCGCGGTTCTTCTGGTGCTGCTGGCGAGGCAGGGGAGGCACGGGGTCCGGCGAATCGACGGAGGGGAGCTTCGGTGGCCGGCGACGGAACGGTGATGGTGGCGGCGTTGCAGGGCTTCCGGAGGGCCGTGGGTCGGTGGGGAGGAAGGAGGGGGTCGAGGCGGAGCTCGTGGGTGTGTCGGAGAGGCTAGGGGTGGCCGGTGGCCACGAGAGAGCTCGTCGGCGGCGGCGGGTGTGTTCGGTGGCTGCGCGCGAGAGAGCCAGAGGAGGAGAGGAGCTCGGGGAGAGAGTGAGAGGCCTGGGGGGTGCGTGGCGTCGCGGACAGGGTCCAGGGCAACGAGAGGAAGCAGGAGGTGGCTAGGGGGGAAGCAGGAGGTGGCCGAGGCAGCGTCGGCGAGCGCCACGCCTCGCCTCTGTTCGTCCTCCTGGCAGAGGAGGTAGAGGACAAAGGAGGAGGAGGTGGGCTGGGCCGGCTGGGGGGGAGCTGGGCCGGTGGTGGCGCCAGGTAAGGTTTCTCTTCCCTTTTTTTCTATTTTGTTTCTCTTTTCTATTTCTGTAGTTTTGTTTCTGATTTAGTTTATAGCACAAATCATTTTAATAAATCCTGCAAATAATTGTGGCCATTAAATGAATTATTACAGAGGCCCTTAACTATTTTCAGAATTGTTGGAGCATTTAAAAATATTAATAGTATTTAAATGCCCCAATTCAAATACAATATGGATTATTCAAAAATCCATAATGGCCCAAAAATATTGGCATCATTTTTGGTAGAGGCTTTTCACCTTTGTCAAAAATCATGAACATTTTTGAAAGCCCTTTGGACTTACTTGAAAGTATTTTAGGATGAACCTAGTGAATTCCTTTAATGCTAGGGTTTGAGCAATCCCCATTTCAAATTTCATAAAATTTAA
>NW_021271784.1:0-970 GCF_002162155.2 Triticum dicoccoides
TTTTGTGGACTATTAATCACTGTTTTGGGATCCGGAGTGATTTCCACGATTGGAAAACCCCAGGGTGCGTTTATGCGACGGTCATCAACACACAATTTTGGCTGATTCTGGCCCGTTTCATGGATTATTACTCACTGTTTTCAGGTCCCAAAGTGATTTCCACGACATACGAACCCTGGGGCGCTTTTACATGTCGGTCATCAACACTCACATTTTTGGCTGATTCTGGTCCGTTTCGTGCACTATTACTCACCGTTTTGGGGCCCCAGAGTGATTTCCATGATTGACGATTCTCGGGGTGCGTTTACGTGTCCGTCGTCAACACTCACAGTTTTGTCCAATTTTGACCCATTTTGTTGACTATTACTCACCATTTTGGGGTCCCAAAGCGGTTTCCATAGTTATTGAAGCCCAAGCTGCGCCTATGTGTCGGTCATCAACACTCGTAATTTTGGCCAATTCTGGCTCATTTCCTGGACTATTACTCACTGTTTTGGTTTCCCAATGTGAGTTCCTCGATTGACGATCCCCGGGGTGTGTTTACGTGTGCGTCGTCAACACTCACAGTTTTGTCCAATTCTGGCCGTTTTCATGGACTATTACTCACCGTTTTGGGGCCCCAAAGTTATTTCCATAGTTGTTGAACCCCAGGGTGCGATTACGTTTTGGTCAACAACCCTCGCAATTTTGGCCGATTCTGGGCCGTTTCGTGGACTGTAACTGACTGTTTGGGGTCCCAGAGTGATTTCCATGATTGACAAAGCCCAGGGTGTGATTACATGTAGGTCATCAACACTCGCAATTTTAGCCGATTCTGGCCCGTTTTGTGGACTATTAATCACTTTCTTGGGATCCGGAGTGGTTTCCACGATTGGAAAACCCCAGGGTGCGTTTATGCGACGGTCATCAACACACAATTTTGGCTGATTCTGGCCCGTTTCATGGATTATTACTCACTGTTTTCAGGTCC
>NW_021271785.1:0-1297 GCF_002162155.2 Triticum dicoccoides
AAATCACTTCGGGACCACAAAACCGTGAGTAATAGTCCACGAAACATGTCAGAATTGGCCAAAACTGTGAGTGTTGACGACAGACACATAAATGCACCCCGGGGTTCATCAATCGTGGAAATCCCTCTGGGTCTCCAAAGCATTGAGTAATAGTGCACGAAACGGACACGATTCGGCCAAATATGTGAGTGTCGATGACCGACACGTAAACGCACCCTGGGGTTCGTCAATCATGGAAATGACTCTGAGACCCCAAAATAGAGTAGTAGTCCAAGAAACGGGCCAGAATCGGCCCAAACTGTGATTGTTGATGACCGACACGTAAGCGCACCTTGGAGTTCGACAACCATGGAAATCGCTTTGGGACCCCAAAACGGTGAGTAATAGTCCATGAAACGGGCCAGAATCGGCCAAAACTGCGAGTGTTGATGACCAACACGTAAGCACACCTTGGAGTTCAACAACTATGGAAATCTCTTCGGGACCCCAAAACCGTGAGTAATAGTCCACGAAACATGTCAGAATTGGCCAAAACTGTGAGTGTTGACGACAGACACATAAATGCACCCCGGGGTTCATCAATCGTGGAAATCCCTCTGGGTCTCCAAAGCATTGAGTAATAGTGCACGAAACGGACACTATTCAGCCAAATATGTGAGTGTCGATGACCGACACGTAAACGCACCCTGGGGTTCGTCAATCATGGAAATGACTCTGAGACCCCAAAATAGAGTAGTAGTCCAAGAAACGGGCCAGAATCGGCCCAAACTGTGATTGTTGATGACCGACACGTAAGCGCACCTTGGAGTTCGACAACCATGGAAATCGCTTTGGGACCCCAAAACGGTGAGTAATAGTCCATGAAACGGGCCAGAATCGGCCAAAACTGCGAGTGTTGATGACCAACACGTAAGCACACCTTGGAGTTCAACAACTATGGAAATCACTCCGGGACCCCAAAACCGTGAGTAATAGTCCACGAAACATGTCAGAATTGGCCAAAACTGTGAGTGTTGACGACAGACACATAAATGCACCCCGGGGTTCATCAATCGTGGAAATCCCTCTGGGTCTCCAAAACATTGAGTAATAGTGCACGAAACGGACACGATTCGGCAAAATATGTGAGTGTTGATGACCGACACGTAAACGCACCCTGGGGTTCGTCAATCATGGAAATGACTCTGAGACCCCAAAATAGAGTAGTAGTCCAAGAAACGGGCCAGAATCGGCCCAAACTGTGATTGTTGATGACCGACACGTAAGCGCACCTTGGAGTTCGACAACCATGGAAATC
>NW_021271786.1:0-1454 GCF_002162155.2 Triticum dicoccoides
TCAGGGTTTCATACGGAAACTCGTTTGTTACAAAGGGATTTATTTCTTTTGAACTTATCTGAACCCCCTTGTTTTTCTGTGTTCAAAATCCACCATTCAAAGCCACATCATCAATTTATAACCCTTTCTGACTTCATTTGTTATTTTTCATGCATTTACTGATTATTTTGAGCTATAAGACCATGAAATTGAAAAGCATTTGAAATGAACTCTGATAAGGTTCCAAGTTGGCATGGCATCATCATTTCACCCACATAGCACGTGCAAGAAAGTAGAGAGGCTTATGGAAAAAACTGGATGCACTTCGTGTACAAAACAGACAATCTCCATCGAAGTATCATGGTTTCATACGGAAACTCGTCTGTTACGAAGGGATTTCATTTTTTGAACTTATTTCAACCCGCTTGTTTTTATGTGTTCAAAATGCACCATTAAAATCCACATCATCAATTTACAACCTTTCTGACTTCATCTGTTATTTTTCATGCATTTACTGATTATTTTGAGCTATAAGACCATGAAATTAAAAAGCATTTGAAATGAACTCTGAAAAGGTTCGAAGTTGGCATGGTATCATCATTTCACCCACATAGCATGTGCAAGAAAGTAGAGAGGCTTACGGCAAAAACTTGATGCACTTCGTGTAGAAAACAGACAATCTCCTTCGAAGTATCAGGGTTTCATATGGAAACTCGTCTGTTACAAAGGGATTTCATTTCTTTTGAACTTATTTGAACCCCCTTGTTTTTATATGTTAAAAATGCAACATTCAAAGCCACATCATCATTTTACAACCCTTCCTGACTTCATTTGTTATTTTTCATGCATTTACTGATTATTTTGAGCTATAAGACCATGAAATTGAAAAGCATTTGAAATGAACTCTGATAAGGTTCCAAGTTGGCATGTTATCATCATTTCACCCACATAGCATGTGCAAGAAAGTAGAGAGGCTTACGGCAAAAACTGGATGCACTTCGTGTACAAAACAGACAATCTCCTTCGAAGTATCAGGGTTTCATACGGAAACTCGTCTGTTACAAAGGGATTTATTTCTTTTGAACTTATCTGAACCCCCTTGTTTTTCTGTGTTCAAAATCCACCATTCAAAGCCACATCATCAATTTACAACCCTTTCTGACTTCATTTGTTATTTTTCATCCATTTACTGATTATTTTGAGCTATAAGACCATGAAATTGAAAAACATTTGAAATGAACTCTGATAAGGTTCCAAGTTGGCATGGCATCATCATTTCACCCACATAGCACGTGCAATAAAGTAGAGAGGCTTATGGAAAAAACTGGATGCACTTCGTGTACAAAACAGACAATCTCCTTCGAAGTATGAGGGTTTCATACGGAAACTCGTCTGTTACAAAGGGATTTCATTTCTTTTGAACTTATTTGAACCTCCTTGTTTTTCTGTGTTCAAAATGCACCATTCAAAGCCAC
>NW_021271786.1:1464-2226 GCF_002162155.2 Triticum dicoccoides
TATCAGGGTTTCATACGGAAACTCGTCTGTTACAAAGGGATTTCATTTCTTTTGAACTTATTTGAACCTCCTTGTTTTTCTGTGTTCAAAATGCACCATTCAAAGCCACATCATCAATTTACAACCCTTTCTTACTTCATCTGTTATTTTTCACGCATTTACTGATTATTTTGAGCTATAAGACCATGAAATTGAAAAGCATTTATAATGAACTCTGATAAGGTTCCAAGTTGGCATGTTATCATCATTTCACCCACATAGCATGTGCAAGAAAGTAGAGAGGCTTACGGCAAAAACTGGATGCACTTCGTGTACAAAACAGACAATCTCCTTCGAAGTATCAGGGTTTCATACGGAAACTCGTCTGTTACAAAGGGATTTCATTTCTTTTCAACTTATTTTAACCCCCTTGTTTTTATATGTTAAAAATGCAACATTCAAAGCCACATCATCATTTTACAACCCTTCCTGACTTCATTTGTTATTTTTCATGCATTTACTGATTATTTTGAGCTATAAGACCATGAAATTGAAAAGCATTTGAAACGAACTCTGATAAGGTTCCAAGTTGGCATGGTATCATCATTTCACCCACATAGCATGTGCAAGAAAGTAGAGAGGCTTACGGCAAAAACTGGATGCACTTCGTGTACAAAACAGACAATCTCCTTCGAAGTATCAGGGTTTCATACGGAAACTCGTCTGTTACAAAGGGATTTCATTTCTTTTGAACTTATTTGAACCTCCTTGTTTTTCTGTGTT
>NW_021271786.1:2236-2953 GCF_002162155.2 Triticum dicoccoides
ACTTCATCTGTTATTTTTCACGCATTTACTGATTATTTTGAGCTATAAGACCATGAAATTGAAAAGCATTTGAAATGAACTCTGATAAGGTTCCAAGTTGGCATGGTATCATCATTTCATTCACATAGCATGTGCAAGAAAGTAGAGAGGCTTACGGCAAAAACTGGATGCACTTCATGTACAAAACAGACAATCTCCTTCGAAGTATCAGGGTTTCATACGGAAACTCGTTTGTTACAAAGGGATTTATTTCTTTTGAACTTATCTGAACCCCCTTGTTTTTCTGTGTTCAAAATCCACCATTCAAAGCCACATCATCAATTTATAACCCTTTCTGACTTCATTTGTTATTTGTCATGCATTTATTGATTATTTTGAGCTATAAGACCATGAAATTGAAAAGCATTTGAAATGAACTCTGATAAGGTTCCAAGTTGGCATGATATCATCATTTCACCCACATAGCACGTGCAAGAAAGTAGAGAGGCTTATGGAAAAAACTGGATGCACTTCGTGTACAAAACAGACAATCTCCTTCGAAGTATCATGGTTTCATACGGAAACTCGTCTGTTACGAAGGGATTTCATTTTTTGAACTTATTTCAACCCGCTTGTTTTTATGTGTTCAAAATGCACCATTCAAAGCCACATCATCAATTTACAACCTTTCTGACTTCATTTGTTATTTTTCATGCATTTACTGATTATTTTGAGCTA
>NW_021271787.1:0-1649 GCF_002162155.2 Triticum dicoccoides
GTTCGTCTTCACGGCCCGACCGATCAAGCACCGTAACTACGACACCTCTGAGTTTTAGCACACGTTCAGCTCGATGACGATCCCCGGACTCCGATCCAGCAAAGTGTCGGGGAAGAGTTCCGTCAGCACGACGGCGTGGTGACGATCTTGATGTAATACCGTAGCAGGGCTTCGCCTAAGCACCGCTATAATATTATCGAGGATTATGGTAGAAGGGGGCACCGCACACGGCTAAGAATATGATCACGTGGATCAACTTGTGTGTCTAGGGGTGCCCCCTGCCCCTGTATATAAAGGAGCAAGGGGAGGAGGCCGGCCGGCCCCTATTGGCGCTGTGACGCCCCCGATTTAATCGTACACTAATCATACACGCAAACGTGTACGATCAAGATCAGGGACTCACGGGAAGATATCACAACACAACTCTACAAATAAAATAAGTCATACAAGCATCATATTACAAGCCAGGGGCCTCGAGGGCTCGAATACAAGACCTCGATCATAGACGAGTCAGCGGAAACAGCAATATCTGAGTATAGACATAAGTTAAACAAGTTGCCATAAGATGGCTAGCACAAACTGGGATACAGATCGAAAGAGGCGCAGGCCTCCTGCCTGGGATCCTCCTAACTACTCCTGGTCGTCGTCAGCGGGCAGCACGTAGTAGTAGGCACCTCCGGTGTAGTAGGAGCCGTCATCGACGGTGGCGTCTGGCTCCTGGGCTCCAACATGTGGTTGCGACAACCAGGTAGAAGGGATAGAGAGAAAAGAAGGAGAAAGCAACCATGAGTACTCATCCAAAGTACTCGCAAGCAAGGAGCTACACTACATATGTATGCATTGGTATCAACTGGAATAAGGCTATTATATGTGGACTGAACTGCAGAAAGCCGGGATAAGGGGGGATAGCTAGTCGTTTCGAAGACTACGCTGCTGGCAGCCTCCGTCTTGCAGCATGTAGAAGAGAGTAGACTGAAGTCCTCCAAGTATCATCACATAGCATAATCCTAACCGATG
Source organism: Triticum dicoccoides (assembly GCF_002162155.2). Classification (NCBI taxonomy): domain Eukaryota; kingdom Viridiplantae; phylum Streptophyta; class Magnoliopsida; order Poales; family Poaceae; genus Triticum; species Triticum dicoccoides. Next base: position 1,018 of record NW_021271787.1, read on the forward strand.
ATCCTCCCCTCATCGCCCTGTGAGAGAGCGACCACCGGTTGTATCTGGCACTTGGAAGGGTGTGTTTTATTAAGTATCATGTTCTAGTTGTCATAAGGTCAAGGTACAACTCCAAGTCGTCCTGTTACCAAAGATCACGGCTATTCGAATAGATTAACTTCCCTGCAGGGGTGCACCACATATCCCAACATGCTCGATCCCATTTGGCCGGACACACTTTCCTGGGTCATGCCCGGCCTCGGAAGATCAACACGTCGCAGCCCTACCTAGGCACAACAGAGAGGTCAGCACGCCGGTCTGAATCCTATGGCGCAGGGGTCTGGGCCCATTGCCCATTGCACACCTGCATGTTGCGTACGCGGCCGGAAGCAGAACTAGCCCCCTTAATACAAGAGCATGCTTACGGTCCAATCCGGCGCGCGCCACTCAGTCGCTGACGTCACGAAGGCTTCGGCTGATACCACGACGTCGAGTGCCCATAACTGTCCCCGCGTAGATGGTTAGTGCGTATAGGCCAGTAGCCAGACTCAGATCAAATACCAAGATCTCGTTAAACATGTTAAGTATCCGCGAACACCGACCAGGGCCAGGCCCACCTCTCTCCTAGGTGGTCTCAACCTACCCTGTCGCTC
>NW_021271788.1:0-1736 GCF_002162155.2 Triticum dicoccoides
TTCAGTAGAAACTTGATCTGAAGTTTCATGATCAATATCATTAGCTTCCTCACTAATTGGTGTAGTTGTCACAGGAACCGGTTCTTGTGATGAACTACTTTCCAATAAGGGAGTAGATACAGTTATCTCATCAAGTTCTACTTTCCTCCCACTCACTTCTTTCGAGAGAAACTCCTTCTCTAGAAAGGATCCGATTTTAGCAACGAAAATCTTGCCTTCAGATCTGTGATAGAAGGTGTACCCAATTGTCTCCTTTGGGTATCCTATGAAGATACATTTCTCCGATTTGGGTTCGAGCTTATCTGGTTGAAGTTTCTTCACATAAGCATCGCAGCCCCAAACTTTGAGAAACGACAACTTTGGTTTCTTGCCAAACCACAGTTCATAAGGCGTCGTCTCAACGGATTTTGATGGTGCCCTATTTAACGTGAATGCGGCCGTCTCTAAAGCATAACCCCAAAACGATAGCGGTAAATCGGTAAGAGATATCATAGATCGCACCATATCAAGTAAAGTACGATTACGATGTTCGGACACACCATTTCGCTGTGGTGTTCCAGGTGGCGTGAGTTGCGAAACTATTCCACATTGTTTCAAATGTAAACCAAACTCGTAACTCAAATATTCTCCTCCACGATCAGATCGTAGAAACTTTATTTTCTTGTTACGATGATTTTCTACTTCACTCTGAAATTCTTTGAACTTTTCAAATGTTTCAGACTTGTGCTTCATCAAGTAGATATACCCATATCTGCTCAAATCATCTGTGAAGGTGAGGAAATAACGATATCCGCCACGAGCCTCAACATTCATCGGACCACATACATCTGTATGTATGATTTCCAACAAATCTGTTGCTCTCTCCATAGATCTGGAGAACTGTGTTTTGGTCATCTTGCCCATGAGGCACGGTTCGCAAGTACCAAGTGATTCATAATCAAGTGATTCCAGAAGTCCATCAGTATGGAGTTTCTTCATGCGTTTTACACCGATATGACCTAAACGGCAGTGCCACAAATATGTTGCACTATCATTATCAACTCTGCATCTTTTGGCTTCAACATTATGAATATGTGTATCACTACTATTGAGATTTAATAAAAATAGACCACTCTTCAAGGGTGCATGACCATAAAAGATATTACTCATATAAATAGAACAACCATTATTCTCTGATTTAAATGAATAACCGTCTCGCATCAAACAAGATCCAGATATAATGTTCATGCTCAACGCAGGCACCAAATAACAATTATTTAGGTCTAAAACTAATCCCGATGGTAGATGTAGAGGTAGCGTGCCGACCGCGATCACATCGACTTTGGAACCATTTCCCACGCGCATCGTCACCTCGTCCTTAGCTAATCTTCGCTTAATCCGTAGTCCCTGTTTTGAGTTGCAAATGTTAGCAACAGAACCAGTATCAAATACCCAGGTGCTACTGCGAGCATTAGTAAGGTACACATCAATAACATGTATATCACATATACCTTTGTTCACTTTGCCATCCTTCTTATCCGCCAAATACTTGGGGCAGTTCCGCTTCCAGTGTCCAGTCTGCTTGCAGTAGAAGCACTCAGTTTCAGGCTTAGGTCCAGACTTGGGTTTCTTCACTTGAGCAGCAACTTGTTTGCCGTTCCTTTTGAAGTTCCCCTTCTTCTTCCCTTTGCCCCTTTTCTTGAAACCAGTGGTCTTGTTGACCATCAACACTTGATGCTCCTTTTTGATTTCTACCT
>NW_021271789.1:0-1840 GCF_002162155.2 Triticum dicoccoides
TTGGCCCGCGGTCTTATTATAGTGTAGATAGACCGCCTGTCAAGTTTCATCGCATTCGGAGTTTGTTTGACGCCCCAACGATTAACTATAGCGGCATTATAGCAGGTCTAACGTCGGACGTTTTTTGTCTCCGGAAACAGATGTCGGGCCCTCTCTCTCTCTTCTTCCCCTCGCAGTCTCGCCACAACCCACCTAGTCCATCCCCCTTCCCCTCTTCGCTTCCGGAGTTGTCCGATGTGACCGCACGGTCCGAAACCCTCTCTGCACAGTGCACCGAACCCCTCACGTGCGTGTCCGAAATTGTCCCGGACCCAACCCGGGCAGTAGTCACCGTTGGATCCGAATCATCCCCAAACGTCTACAAAACGTCACCGTTTTCTTATTTGGACTTCCTAGCTATTTTATTCGCGATCGTTCATTTGCGATCGGAGGGACGATATACCCCTAAGTCTAACCCATTTACTATATATAGCTAGTCTAACCCTAGACCAAATCCCAAATTTCTAGGGATCCATCCCACCGCCTCCACTCTCTTCATCGGATTCCACACCGAACTAGCAGCATCCCCTCCCGATCCAAAATTCCTCCCAGTCTTGTTTTCCCCAACGAGCTAATCACCACAGCCTCGCCTAACCTACCCCTCGTCCCCGTACGTTGTCCTCCTTCGTGCCTGATCTGGTCACCCGCAGCTCCCGCGCGCTTCCCTGCCCGAGTCGCCAGGCCCTCCTTTTCTCTCTCTTACTTCCCGATCTCTCTCTGTTTTGAGCAGAGCACTCCGCCGCCAAGGACGCCAAGTCTCGCCCCGCGCTCGGCATGTCTTGAGCCACCCAATGTCTTCCTCCTCGTCGACGCTGCTCCGGCGAGCAGTACCAGGACGCCGCCGTGGGCACCAGGGGCTCCCACGTGCGCCTCCACTACCTTCATGCCCGCAAATCGCCGCCGTTTCTGGCTGCCTCGTCAGCCCGTCGTTCAAGACGAGTACTACCAGGGGCTCTTGACGCCTTGCTTCATCGCCACCTTGCGAGCATGCCAGCGCCCTCCATCTCATCCCGTCTCGCTCGCTGGTATTGCATCGTCGCTCTGCAACGAGCGTTGACTCCGCCCGCGTGCACCACTTCTTCTCCGCATTGCCATGAACCTCCTCACTCGCCCCGCTGCGTCTATCACCTGCAGGAACCAGGGGCGCTGCCTCCTTCAGTTCGTCAAGCTGCCTGGCAAGTTCGTGCCCCGGCCCCGGTCTGGACCGGATCTCCTCTGCTCCGTCGCCCCACCTGCCGGATCCGCCCCTTCCCCACCGTCCGCCGGCATCCTGCTTCTCTAGAGCCGCAGCGCCGTCCCCTGCTTCACGAACGAGACGAGCGCAGCGCTCCTGCTTCGTTGACCTGCTCCTGTTTCGGGCTCGGTTCATCTGGAACGCCCGCGCGAGGCCCGGCACCGCGGCCCACCAGCAAGCAGGCCCAGCGCCCCCTTCCAGCCTCCCTCTCCTAGCCGACCGGCCTCAAGGCCCAATGTGAGGCCCAGTCCGCCCCAGTTTTGGCCCGTAGTGTTTTTTTATTGACTGGCGATTTGTCTATTTATTTCAGAGACGACTATTTTACAGAAAAGCCCCTTTCTTCATGCATATAATAACTTTTCACCCGTGCATCGGAACCCAATAAATTTTATATATAAAATGTTTAGAATTTTGTCTAGTTTCATAATATGCCACTTTTATCCATGTTTGAAATGTTTAAAATGCTGTTTGTTTAAATTTGCTCCTATAACTTGCTAAAATGGTTTAATTCATAACTAAATAACCATAACTCGGAATTTAATAAACTTTATATGTAAATGGGGTAGA
>NW_021271790.1:0-1194 GCF_002162155.2 Triticum dicoccoides
TCGTTGATAACGGGATCACATCATTAGGAGAATGATGTGATGGACAAGACCCAATCCTAAGACTAGCACAAAAGATCGTGTAGTTCGTTTGCTAGAGCTTTGCCAATGTCAAGTATCTCTTCCTTTGACCATGAGATCGTGTAACTCCTGGATACCGTAGGAGTACTTTGGGTGTATCAAACGTCACAACGTAACTGGGTGACTATAAAGGTGCACTACAGGTATCTCCGAAAGTATCTATTGTTTTATGCGGATCGAGACTGGGATTTGTCACTCCGTGTAAACGGAGAGGTATCTCTGGGCCCACTCGGTAGGACATCATCATATGCGCAATGTGACCAAGGAGTTGATCACGGGATGATGTGTTACGGAACGAGTAAAGTGACTTGCCGGTAACGAGATTGAACAAGGTATTGGATACCGACGATCGAATCTCGGGCAAGTAACATACCGATAGACAAAGGGAATTGTATACGGGATCGATTGAGTCCTTGACACCGTGGTTCATCCGATGAGATCATCGTGGAACATGTGGGAGCCAACATGGGTATCCAGATCCCGCTGTTGGTTATTGACCGGAGAACGTCTCGGTCATGTCTGCATGTCTCCCGAACCCGTAGGGTCTACACACTTAAGGTTCGATGACGCTAGGGTTATAAAGGAAGCTTGTATGTGGTAACCGAATGTTGTTCGGAGTCCCAGATGAGATCCCGGACGTCACGAGGAGTTCCGGAATGGTCCGGAGGTAAAGATTTATATATAGGAAGTCCTGTTTCGGCCATCGGGACAAGTTTCGGGGTCATCGGTATTGTACCGGGACCACCGAAAGGGTCCCGGGGGCCCACCGGGTGGGGCCACCTGCCCCGGGGGGCCACATGGGCTGTAGGGGGTGCGCCTTGGCCTACATGGGCCAAGGGCACCAGCCCCAAGAGGCCCATGCGCCTAGGGAACCCTAGAGGGAAGAGTCCTCAAGGGGGAAGGCACCTCCGAGGTGCCTTGGGGAGGATGGACTCCTCCCCCCCTCTTGGCCGCCGCACCAGATGCCATCTGGAGGCTGGCCGCCACCCCTTGGGGTGGGAAACCCTAAAGGGGGCGCAGCCCTCCCCTTCCCCTATATATATGAGGCCTAGGGGCTGCCCATAACACGCGATTTGATCTCTCGTTGGTGCAGCCCTGCCCCTCTCCCTCCTCCTC
>NW_021271791.1:0-1078 GCF_002162155.2 Triticum dicoccoides
CTCAAGACTCTTCATTTTACATTTTAGTGATCCAAGATCACATTGAGTCCATAGGAAAAGCCAATACTATCAAGGAGGGATGAGGTGTTGCTTAATGAGCCTCTTGCTTCATGTGCTTAATGATATGCTCCAAAATCCTCAGCTACTTTCCCACTTCCACAAATGACCTAAACCCTAAGCCAAACTCGGTCCTACCGATTCTTTCTATCCGGCGCCACCGAGTTTCACTTGTCATAAGCCACTGCCAAACCCTAGCAATTCGGTTCTACCAATAGGGATCTCGGTCTCACCGAGATGGGATTGCAAACTCTCTGTTTCCCTTTCGTAACTTTTCGGTCTCACCGAAAGAGCGAATCGGTCCCACCGAGATTGCAGTGTAAACTCTCTGTTTCCTTTTTGTAACTTTTCGGTCTCACCGAAAGAGCAAATCGGTCCCACCGAGTTTACCTGACCAACTCTCTGGTTAGCTTATTACCAAACTCGGTCTCACCGAGTTTGTGTAATCGGTCTCACCGAGATTACGTTATGCCCAAACCCTAACCATATCGGTCCTATCGAGTTGCATGTCAGTCCCACCGAAAATCTCTAATGGTCACTAGGTTTACCTTTTCGGTCCGACCGAGTTTGTTGATTCGGTCCCACCGAGATTGGAAAACTGTGTGTAACGGTTGGATTTTGTGTGGAGGCTATATATACCCCTCCACCTCCTCTTCATTCGTGGAGAGAGCCATCAAAACACATACACAATTCCAACTCATATGTTCTGAGAGAGAACCACCTACTCATGTGTTGAGACCAAGATATTCCATTCCTACCATATGAATCTTGATCTCTAGCCTTCCCCAAGTTTCTTTCCACTCAAATCTTCTTTCCACAAAATCCAAATCCTATGAGAGAGAGTTGAGTGTTGGGGAGACTATCATTTGAAGCACAAGAGCAAGGAGTTCATCATCAACACACCATTTGTTACTTCTTGGAGAGTGGTGTCTCCTAGATTGGCTAGGTGTCACTTGGGAGCCTCCGACAAGATTGTGGAGTTGAACCAAGGAGTTTGTAAGGGCAAGGAGATCGCCTACTT
>NW_021271792.1:0-1950 GCF_002162155.2 Triticum dicoccoides
ATACCTAACGGGTATTCGGTACACCCGGCCACGTACCTACCGCATCATAGCCCACCCCTACGGTCAGCGCTGTCCACGGCCTCCAGTAGGCTACAAACACCAGAAACTACTTGCAACTCCTGGACGGAGAACTAGGGTGAATAAGAAGCCGAGAGGGTCCATTGGTTTCGGGCCCAATGCATGGTAGTAGCTGATTCTTAAATCACACATACAGATCTCAGTGCTTAAGGTCGGCTTCAATGAAACAACCCACCATGTACTCCTACATGGCCTCTCATCGATACCTTTACCAAATCGTGTTCACCACACCACTATTATTACCGACATAATCATTTCACTCTAGCCCATCACCCAGATGAACCAGACCTGACACGACTCTAAGCATAGCAGGCATAGCAAGGTAGGAACAACACATACATATGGCTCAATCAACTCCTACACATGCTAGTGGGTTTCATCTAGTTACTGTGGCAATGACAGGTCATGCAGAGGAAGTGGGTTCAACTACCGTAGCACAGAGCAGTTTGAAACGCGTTGTCTTAATGCAGTAAAAGAGAGCAGGAGCGAGAACATGGGATTGTATCGATATGATCAAATGGTTGGTTGCTTGCCTGATGGTTCGATGCACTGATACGGTTCTTCGTTAGGGTAATCACGGTACTCCTCGGAGGCAGAACCTGCCGCAAGATCACCGATACACAACCATCACCAAACAATGTGCAACAATATGATGCATGCATGAAACATAGCAATATGAGTGTGTTGGGCTAATGCAACTAAGACCAGAAGGGTTTGTACCAATTTGAATCAAAGATTCAAATTTCAAACTCAAACATGGCCCTTTAAAGTGTTTTTCCTTGTTCTGCATTAAACATCAAGTTAACTTGTTTAATCATGCATGAAAATAGTACAGATGGATAGATTGGATTTTTCTGATCATTTTTCATATATAATTTGTCTGATTTGGAGTTACAGAATAAAAGTTATGAATTTTTGAAGTTTAAACTATATTCTGGAATTTCCTATATTAGAATAATTCCAGAAAATCAATTATTGCGTCAGCCTGACGTCAGTGTGACGTCAGCAGGTCAACGGGACACGTCCGGGTCAAACCTGACAGTGGGTCCCGCGTGTCAGTGTGATTAATTTAATTAAAGTTTAATAAAACTAAACCTGTTTAATTAACAGGGCTGGGCCCCACCTGTCATTGACTCAGGGGAGTCAACCAGGGCCCACCCGTGGTCAAACCCGGGTCGGCTGCACCGGCGTTTAGCCGCCGGCGAGCCCGACGCGGCGGCGGAAGTGGTTTTGGCTGTTTCGGCCACCAAATGGGTCGCGGAGACCACCGGAGTGGAGCTGAGGACAAGCCGCAGCTCTTGGTGGAGTCCGTTGGAGTCGGGGTGGCCGGAGTTGGCGCCGGCGACGACTTTGGCGGCCACCGGGGTTCGGCCGAAGACGAACTTGACGCTAGAGGGGTCGGTGAGGCTCGGGGAGTGGCTAGCTAGGTGCTAAGTGACACGGTGAGTATGATGGACACCGTGGAGTGGTCGGAGGGTGACCGGGAGCACGTCGGCGACGAGCTCCACGGCGGTGGGTGCGGTTGAGCTCCGGGAGGTCGCTACACGGCTCGGGAGCAAGAACGGAAGGAAGGGGAAGATGGCTAAGCTCACAGTGAGTGCGACGAAGCCCTTGGTGCGGCCGGAGATGGACCGGAGCGACGACGGCGTTGAAGGGGATCTCCGGCGACGGCGGTTCGGGCGAGGTCGTTGCGGTGGACTCGGGCGTTGCGAGCGCTCGGGGCTCGGCTTGCTCGATGGAGTGGACAGCGGCGGAGCTCCTGGACACGATGAGAGGATGCACGGGCGGCGGGGAGCACGGCTACGACGAAGGCACGGCGATGGTGGCGTCGGTCATGGCGGGGGAGCGCGAGGGGGAGGAGCTGGAGAGGAG
>NW_021271793.1:0-1935 GCF_002162155.2 Triticum dicoccoides
ATACCTAACGGGTATTCGGTACACCCGGCCACGTACCTACCGCATCACAGCCCACCCCTACGGTCAGTGCTGTCCACGGCCTCTAGTAGGCTACAAACACCAGAAACTACTTGCAACTCCTGGACGGAGAACTAGGGTGAATAAGAAGCCGAGAGGGTCCATTGGTTTCGGGCCCAATGCATGGTAGTAGCTGATTCTTAAATCACACATACAGATCTCAGTGCTTAAGGTCGGCTTCAATGAAACAACCCACCATGTACTCCTACATGGCCTCTCATCGATACCTTTACCAAATCGTGTTCACCACACCACTATTATTACCGACATAATCATTTCACTCTAGCCCATCACCCAGATGAACCAGACCTGACACGACTCTAAGCATAGCAGGCATAGCAAGGTAGGAACAACACATACATATGGCTCAATCAACTCCTACACATGCTAGTGGGTTTCATCTAGTTATTGTGGCAATGACAGGTCATGCAGAGGAAGTGGGTTCAACTACCATAGCACACAGCAGTTTGAAACGCGTTGTCTTAATGCAGTAAAAGAGAGTAGGAGCGAGAACATGGGATTGTATCGATATGATCAAATGGTTGGTTGCTTGCCTGATGGTTCGATGCACTGATACGGTTCTTCGTTAGGGTAATCACGGTACTCCTCGGAGGCAGAACCTGCCGCAAGATCACCGATACACAACCATCACCAAACAATGTGCAACAATATGATGCATGCATGAAACATAGCAATATGAATGTGTTGGGCTAATGCAACTAAGACCAGAAGGGTTTGTACCAATTTGAATCAAAGATTCAAATTTCAAACTCAAACATGGCCCTTTAAAGTGTTTTTCCTTGTTCTGCATTAAACATCAAGTTAACTTGTTTAATCATGCATGAAAATAGTACAGATGGATAGATTGGATTTTTCTGATCATTTTTCATATATAATTTGTCTGATTTGGAGTTACAGAATAAAAGTTATGAATTTTTGAAGTTTAAACTATATTCTGGAATTTCCTATATTAGAATAATTCCAGAAAATCAATTATTGCGTCAGCCTGACGTCAGTGTGACGTCAGCAGGTCAACGGGACACGTCCGGGTCAAACCTGACAGTGGGTCCCGCGTGTCAGTGTGATTAATTTAATTAAAGTTTAATAAAACTAAACTTGTTTAATTAACAGGGTTGGGCCCCACCTGTCATTGACTCAGGGGAGTCAACCAGGGCCCACCCGTGGTCAAACCCGGGTCGGCTGCACCGGCGTTTAGCCGCCGGCGAGCCCGACGCGGCGGCGGAAGTGGTTTTGGCTGTTTCGGCCACCAAATGGGTCGCGGAGACCACCGGAGTGGAGCTGAGGACAAGCCGCAGCTCTTGGTGGAGTCCGTTGGAGTCGGGGTGGCCGGAGTTGGCGCCGGCGACGACTTTGGCGGCCACCGGGGTTCGGCCGAAGACGAACTTGACGCTAGAGGGGTTGGTGAGGCTCGGGGAGTGGCTAGCTAGGTGCTAAGTGACACGGTGAGTATGATGGACACCGTGGAGTGGTCGGAGGGTGACCGGGAGCACGTCGGCGACGAGCTCCACGGCGGTGGGTGCGGTTGAGCTCCGGGAGGTCGCTACACGGCTCGGGAGCAAGAACGGAAGGAAGGGGAAGATGGCTAAGCTCACAGTGAGTGCGACGAAGTCCTTGGTGCGGCCGGAGATGGACCGGAGCGACGACGGCGTTGAAGGGGATCTCCGGCGACGGCGGTTCGGGCGAGGTCGTTGCGGTGGACTCGGGCGTTGCGAGCGCTCGGGGCTCGGCTTGCTCGATGGAGTGGACAGCGGCGGAGCTCCTGGACACGATGAGAGGACGCACGGGTGGCGGGGAGCACGGCTACGACGAAGGCACGGCGATGGTGGCGTCGGTCATGGCGGGGGAGCGCGAGGGGCA
>NW_021271794.1:0-978 GCF_002162155.2 Triticum dicoccoides
AAACCCATAGCAGCCACGTAAAACATGCAAACAACAATTAGAGGACGTCTAACTTGTTTTTGCAGGGTATGCTATGTGATGTGATATGGCCAAAAAGGATGTGATGAATGATATATGTGATGTATGAGATTGATCATGTTCTTGTAATAGGAATCACGACTTGCATGTCGATGAGTATGACAACCGGCAGGAGCCATAGGAGTTGTCTTTATTTATTTGTGACCTGCGTGTCAACTTAAACGTCATGTAATTACTTTACTTTATTGCTAACCATTAGCCATAGTAGTAGAAGTAATAGTTGGCGAGGCAACTTCATGAAGACACGATGATGGAGATCATGATGATGGAGATCATGGTGTCATGCCGGTGACGATGATGATCATGGAGCCCCGAAGATGGAGATCAAAAAGGAGCAAAGTGATGATGGCCATATCATGTCACTATTTGATTGCATGTGATGTTTATCATGTTTATACATCTTATTTGCTTATAACGACGGTAGTAAATAAGATGATCCCTTACAACAATTTCAAGAAGTGTTCTCCCCTAACTGTGCACCGTTGCGACAGTTCGTGTTTCGAAGCACCACGTGATGATCGGGTGTTAGATTCTAACGTTCACATACAACGGGTGTAAGACAGATTTACACACGCGAAACACTTAGGGTTAACTTGACGAGCCTAGCATGTACAGACATGGCCTCGGAACACGGAGACCGAAAGGTCGAACATGAGTCGTATAGAAGATACGATCAACATGAAGATGTTCACCGATGATGACTAGTCCGTCTCACGTGATGATCGGACATGGCCTAGTTTGACTCGGATCATGTAATCACTTAGATGACTAGAGGGATGTCTATCTGAGTGGGAGTTCATAAGATGAACTTAATTATCCTGAACATAGTCAAAAGGTTTTTGCAAATTATGTCGTAGCTCACGCTATAGTTCTACTGTTTAGATATGTTCCTAGAGAAAA
>NW_021271795.1:0-926 GCF_002162155.2 Triticum dicoccoides
AGTCGAATGAGTGCTGAGGCATGCAGTGAATATCGTTATGTTCTTACTTCACAGATGATTCGAGTAGATGTTGAGAATATTTACTTGATGAAACACAAGTCTGAATTATTGAATGGTTCAAATAATTTCAGAGTGAAGTAGCAGATCATCGTGACAAGAGGATAAAATGTCTATGATAAGATCATAGAGATGAATATCTGAGTTACGAGTTTTGGCACACAATTAAGACATTGTGGAAATTGTTTCGCAATTAATACCGCCTGGAACACCATAGTGTGATGGTGTGTCCGAACATCATAGTTGCACCCTATTGGATATGGTGCGTACCATGATGTCTCTTATCGAATTACCACTATCGTTCATGGGTTAGGCATTAGAGACAACCACATTCACTTTAAATAGACGTAATTCCGATGAGATGACACCGTATGAATTATGGTTTAGAGAAACCTAAGTTGTCGTTTCTTAAAGGTTTGGGGCTGCGACGCTTATGTGAAAAAGTTTCAGGATTAAGCTCGAACCCAAAGCGGATAAAATGCATCTTCATAGGACACCCAAAACAGTTGGGTATACCTCCTAATTCAGATCCGAAAGCAATATGGATTGTTTCTTGAATCGGGTCCTTTCTCGAGGAAAAGTTTCTCTCGAAAGAATTGAGTGGGAGGATGGTGGAGACTTGATGAGGTTATTGAACCGTCTCTTCAACTAGTGTGTGACAGGGCACAGGGAGTTGTTCCTGTGGCACCTAAACCAATTGAAGTGGAAGCTTATGATATTGATCATGAAACTTCGGATCAAGTCACTCCCAAACCTCGTAGGATGACAAGGATGCGTACTACTTCAGAGTGGTACGTAATCCTGTCTTGAAAGTCATGTTGCTGGACAACAATGAACCTACGAGCTATGGAGAAGCGATGGTGGGCCCG
>NW_021271796.1:0-2524 GCF_002162155.2 Triticum dicoccoides
TTCACAGGTACATAGAAAACCCAGATCCGACGAATGTGGCTGGACGTGGGCGAAGACAGTTTGGTTCTGTATATCTTCAAACCAAACAACTCTGTATTCTTATTTTCAAGTAGAAATATGACAGTTTTTTTATTTAAGCGTAAACAAAAGACAGTGTGACGGCAAAGTTGCAGGTTGAGCATCACCAGCATATAAGATTGCATGGCTATTTTATGCAACCACGGTGATGAAATTGACAACTAATTTTCTTAACCACAATATGCAAGAGAACTATAATTGACAAACTGAAGGTTCGTCCTGGTGTGTTGTTAGGTTGTGCGGGCATTCGCTAATTCGCAAGTGGCGGCATGGTGAGGGAACTCCCTTGAGCTGAGTGCATAAGGGAACTCCAATGGCTTCGGCCGCCGCTCGCTCCACGAGTGGGAGTCGTGACTGCTGTTCGAAGCCAACATCCCGGCACCGCCGGACATGCGCACCGGGCTGACAGGATGGAGGCTCAGCAACCGCGGAGGGGGGGAGGGTGCCCATTCCTCCGTTGCCCGACGTCGAGGCACGCCCCGCCTACTTTGCCGTCGAGGTCGACCGTGTGCGCGCCTCCCTCACCGACGAGCAGCTCACCGTTCCTCAGTACGTCGCCGACAACCACGCGGCGTGGGCGGCGTACTTCGAGCTTCGACAGGAGAGGAGGCTGGCGTCCATCAACGGGGCACCGGTGGTGGGCGGTGTGAAGAACAGCGAGGGGCGCCGCATGTGGTGGGCGCCCCCGGCCGCACGCTCGACGGCATGCTGGAGTACCTCGAGGGTGGCAACGACCCACCGCTGGCATACCCTCCACCGGCGGCCGCCCCGGCCCACCGCCGACGCGCCGGGCAATGGATGCTCAGGAGCTTCGGTTCCTCCTCGTCTTCCTGCTCGCATTCCTCCTCACGCTCTTCTTCCCACTCCTCCGGCTCTCCGGCGTTGCTCGGCGTCAAGGCCGAGCCAGCAACAGAGACGCCGCTCGGCCGGCGCACTCGCAGCGCCGACATCGTCATAAACGATGGCGGCCGGCGCACCTTCTTGTCGGCTCCGCGCTTCGTTAAGCCAAATACTGAGCCGGGGCTTCCCACCGTGAAGACGGAGCACGGGGACGTGGAGGTCGACGACGAGGCGGCCCTGAAATGGGCGCGCTAGGAATACCTCAGGATTGAGATGGAGCGCCAGCGTGCCGCCCTGCAGCGCTTCGAGTAGCGCCGCCGGGGCCGCGATGAAGGAGGCGTCGTCATCCTTGACGACAGCGACGATGATGACGCGCCGCCACCGCCACCGGTCCGCTATGGCGACGCCGGCCAGGGGTCCAGCAGGGGCGTCCGCATCAAGGAGGAGAAGACCGACGACGACGGCGAAGGCGAGGATGGCGGCGACCACGCCGCGTTCATCGACTTCTTCGCCCCTTACTTTATAGTTTAGGCCTTTGTTTAGATAAATTTGCTATGTAAACCGCGAACATGTCTAATATATGCCAAGTTTGCTGAATTTTAGCCGAGTTTAACCTAAACTTTGCCGATTTGTTTTATACGGCGCCTGGGGGCGGCCCTGGGGTCGGTGACTGGGAACCAACTCGCCCCCAGGCCGTTTTTTTGCGCCGGCTCGCCCCCAGGCGGCGATTTTACACGCCCCCTGGGGAGCCAACGGCTGGAGATGCTCTAAAAGGGCGACCTCACCATCTTGTATCGTTCGACCGTGTACTTTTGTGGTTGGTGCTTTATATATAAAGCAGGCGAAAGCCTGTTTCAAGGAACAAGCTGAATGGGTTTTAATCATGGTTTTCGAGGACGGCGGAGGGGCTGGGGGCATGGAACTGGAGGCGTGCCTCACTCTTCATGTTCTTGCCAGGCTCGTCACCGACCAAGAGCTCATGAACCAGTCGGTCTAGGAGGGCAGAGATGGTCATGATGGCGGCAGAAGTGTGTCTCCTCATGCCCTCACCTGTTCCGGTGCTTTATTTTCTTCCTTCAAATGTTGTGTCTATGATGTACTTCCTCCATCCCAAAATTCTTGTCTTAGATCTGTCCAAATATGGATGTATCTAGTTACGTTTTAGTGTTAGATACATCCATATCAAGACAAATCTAAGACAAGAATTTTGGGACGGAGGGAGTAGTAATAATCCTGCCCAGCGTTAGGTTTGATTGCATTTTTTTCCGCCGCCACCGACTTCCGCCGTCCCGTCCCCCTCTTCATCGGTGCCGGTATCTTTCCTCTTCCACCATTCCCTTCGTGAACCGTTTCCACGGAAATTAGGGTGGGCAGCATCATTAGTATCTGTGCATTTTGATTTAGCGTCAAGAAAATTAGCCTCCTATACATATTTAGCTATCATGACTTGAAAGATTCTATTGATAGGGTACAGGCCACCTGTTCAATGTTGGTTTATATAAAAAAATCCAACTTGCCCCAACAATAACTGGCTAACCTAACGCACGAAGGCGCTTGCTTAAAATCATTTAGCAATTTTAGAGACAAAATACTACTGTTGCAGCTT
>NW_021271797.1:0-1065 GCF_002162155.2 Triticum dicoccoides
GGGCTGTAGCACTGGGCTAGCAGGACTCCGGTAAACCGGGCTGTAGCGGGCTAACAGGACTCCGGTACTCAATGCGTGACATTTCCCCGAAGGGACAGACACCGGAACGAAGAAGGACACATGCCGGCCAGCCTAAGTGTTCCAGAGCAGTAGCAAGCTACCATGGCTCAGTGGTAACACTAGGAGACATTTCCCGGTAAGAGAGGCTACTAAAGATAAACAACTAGATAGTCAGATCCCACACATACCAAGCATTTCAATAACATACACACAGTATGCTCGATATGTGCAAATACAACATGGCATCACAACATGACTCTACGACACAAGTACTTTATTTAAGGCTCAGGGAGCCATACATAATCATACACACAGGTATGGGTCACACGACCCAGCATTCAAGTCATACAGTCATACAAACCAGCAGCGGAAGTAACTTGTCTGAGTACAAACAACTAGTAAAATAAAAGAGGCTTGGAAAGCCTAGCTATACTACGTGGTCCTTCACAAGCTCAGGATCACCACCTGGGCCTTAGCCTACTCATTGATGTCAACGTCTACGTAGAACCCATCAGAAGGGGTTGCAGCGTCTTCTGTAAAAATGTAAATTATAGCAACATGAGTACAAAGGTACTTAGCAAGACTTACATCAGATCCTACATACATGCATATTATCAAGAAGGGTTGGTGGAGTTGTTGCAGCAAGCCAGCTTTGACTCTTGGCTAGGCTAACCTACGAGACTCCAACTTGAAATGGTTTTGCGTACACGAGTCCACTACTCACCACTTCAATACACTACCGAGGATCCACCTCCGTCTTCCTACGGAAGAGCCATCCTCGGCACTCACACTTATCTTGAGGCTTTTAGTAGTTTCCATTTACTTGTCTATGAACTGTATAGGCAACCAAGTAGTCCTTTACCGCGGACGCGGCTATTCGAATAGATCATGATAACCCTGCAGGGGTGTACTTCTTCATACATGTTTCCACCACTTAGCGTCTGCACACGACATGTGCTCGGCAGACTTCAAGCGAAAGCCGACGTGGGTGTAGACCACGACCTA
>NW_021271798.1:0-1055 GCF_002162155.2 Triticum dicoccoides
CCCCAGACACCCCCTCTCCTCTCCAGCTCCTCCCCCTCGCACGCCCCAGCCATGGCCGACGCCATCGCCGCCACCCCCTCGCCGTAGCCACGCCCTCCGTCCACCCCACGCCGTGCCACCGTGTCCAGGAGCTCCGCCGCCGTCCACTTCATCGAGCTAGCCGAGCCCCGTGTGCTCGTGCGGCCCGAGACCACCGCACCGACCTCGCCCGAGCTCACCGTCGCCGGAGATCCCCTTCAACGCCGTCGCCGCCTCAGCTCGTCCCCGACCTCACCGGTGGCCTCTACGGGAGCGCTGTGAGCCTAGCTACTCCTCCGACCCTCTCTCTCTCATTCCTGAGCCGTGTAGCCACCGCACGAGGATCACACGCCCGCACCGCCGCGGACCTCGTCGCCGACGTGCTTCCGGCCACACTCCGGCCACAAGATGGTGTCCATCTTACTCACCGAGTCCCGCAACACCTAGCTAGCTACTCCACGAGCCTCACCGAGCCCTCTAGCGCCAAGTTCACCTCCGACCGAGCCCCGGTGGCCGCCAAAGTCGTCGCCGACGCCAACTCCGGCCACCCCGACCTCAACGGACTCCGCCAAGAGCTGCGGTTTGTCCTCAGCTCCCCTCCGGTGGTCTCGGCGGCCCATTTGGTGGCCGAAATGGCCAAAACCACTCCCGCCGCCGCGTCGGGCTCGCCGGCGGCTAAACGCCGGCGTCGCTGGCTTTGACTTTGACCACGGGTGGGCCCTGGTTGACTCCCCTGAGTCAATGACAGGTGGGGCCCAGCCCTGTTAATTAAACAGGATTAGTTTTAATTAAATTTTAATTAAAATAATCACCCTGACATGCGGGACCCACTGTCAGGTTTGACCCAGACCTGTTCCGTTGACCTGCTGACGTCACACTGACGTCAGGCTGACGCAGTAATTGATTTTCTGGATTTAATTTAAATCAGGAAATTCCAGAATATTATTTAAACTTCAAAAATTCATAACTTTTATTCTGTAACTCCAAATTGGACAAATTATATATGAAAAATGATCAGAAAAATCCAATCTATCCAT
>NW_021271799.1:0-843 GCF_002162155.2 Triticum dicoccoides
CCCCCCGGAAGCCCCGCAACGCCGCCACCATCGCCGTTCCGTCGCCGGCCACCGAAGCTCGCCGCCGTTCGATTCGCCGCCGACAGGACATCCCCGAGCCCACTGACCAACCCTGCGGAACCGCTGTGAGCTCCTCTGCCGTTCGCCCCTTTTTCCCGTCGCTCCGCACGCTCCCTAGCGCTAGCGCTGCCGTGCCCGAAGCTCGCCGCCGCCGCACCTCATCGCCGGCGTGGCTAGAGCCACCGTAGCTAACCCCCGAGCACGGCAACGTGCTCAGCACCCATCCAGGAGCCGAGCGCGCCCACCCGTGCGACCTGTCGTGCCCTCTAGCGCCAACCCCGACCTCGCCGTGCTCCGGTCGCCGCCGCGGGCCCCGTTCCGGTGAGCTCGGGCCACCTCCGCCCCTCCCGTTTGCATAGATGGATGCGGGCGACTCCCAGCTACGCGTAGAGCCCCTCAGTCGCCGATTTGGTCGTCGAAGGAGCGTTTCCGACGCCCTCCGCCGTTGCTGGCGTCGCCGGCGACAAGCCGCGGGTCAACTCCGGCGGGTTTGACCCGGGGTTTGACCCCCTGACATGTGGGCCCAAGCGCCTGCTTAGTTAGTGCTAGGTTAGTTAGTATTAATTAATTTAGTTAATTAGGTGAGCCACTGACATGCGGGCCCCGCCCGGCTAACTAAGTTAGTTAGGGCTAACTAACTTGGTTAGTTGACTGGGTCACTGACCAGTGGACCCCACTGGTCAGGTTTGACCTGGTCGACGCCTTTGACTTGCTGACGTCATGACGACGTCGTGCTGACGCAGTAACCTATTTACTGGATTTATTAATAATCAGGAAATTCCA
>NW_021271800.1:0-16174 GCF_002162155.2 Triticum dicoccoides
GTGTACCAGCGCTGCATGGAACCGGAGAAAGGCCAAACAATCCTCAAAGATATCCACCAAGGCGAGTGTGGTCACCACGCGGCTTCAAGATCACTGATACGTCTCCAACGTATCTATAATTTTTGATTGTTCCATGCTATTATATTATCGACCTTGGATGTTTTATATGCATTTATATGCTATTTTATATGATTTTTGGGACTAACCTATTAACCTAGAGCCCAGTGCCAGTTTCTGTTTTTTTCTTGTTTTTAAGTATCGCAGAAAAGGAAAAGGAAAATCAAACAGAGTCCAATTGACTTGAAACTTCACGGAGATCATTTTTGGACCAGAAGAAGCCCACGGAGTACCGGAGGTGGGCCAGAAGAGTCCTAAGGCCACCACGAGGGTGGGGGCGCGCCCTACCCCCTGGGCACGCCCCTGCCTCGTGGCCACCTCAGGAACCCCCCTGACTTGTCCCCGACTCCAACACCTCTTATATAACCCAAAACTTCTAGAAAGAAACCTAGATCAGGAGTTCCGCCGCCAGAAGCCTCCATGGCCATCGAAAACCAATCTAGACCCGTTCCGGCACCCTGCGGGAGGGGGGAATCCCTCTTCGATGGCCATCTTCATCATCTTGGCACTCTCCATGACGAGGAGGGAGTAGTTCACCCTCGGGGCTGAGGGTATGTACCAGTAGCTATGTTTTTGATCTCTCTCTCTCTCTCTCGTGTTCTTGAGGTGGTACGATCTTGGTGTATCGCGAGCTTTGCTATTATAGTTGGATATTATGATGTTTCTCCCCCTCCACTCTCTTGTAGTGGATTGAGTTTTCCCTTTGAAGTTATCTTATCGGATTGAGTCTTTAAGGATTTGAGAACACTTGATGTATGTCTTGCATGTGCTTATATGTGGTGACAATGGGATATCATGTGATCCACTTGATGTATGTTTTGGTGATCAACTTGCGGGTTCCGCTCGTGAACTTATGCAAAGGAGTTGGCACACGTTTTCGTCTTGACTCTCCGATAGAAACTTTGGGGCACTCTTTGAAGTTCTTTGTGTTGGTTGAATAGATGAATCTGAGATTGCGTGATGCATATCGTATAATCATACCCACTGATACTTGAGGTGACATTGGAGTATCTAGGTAACATTAGGGTTTTGGTTGATTTGTGTCTTAATGTGTTTTTCTAGTACGAACTCTATGATAGATTGAACAGAAAGAATAGTTTTGTGTTATTTTACTACGGACTCTTGAATAGATCGATCAGAAAGGATAACTTTGAGGTGGTTTCATACCCTACCATAATCTCTTCGTTTGTTCTCCGCTATTAGTGACTTTGGAGTGACTCTTTGTTGCATGTTCAGGGATAGTTATATGATCCAATTATGTTATTATTGTTGAGAGAACTTGCACTAGTGAAAGTATGAACCCTAGGCCTTGTTTCCTAGCATTGCAATACCGTTTGTGCTCACTTTTATCATAAGTTACCTTGCTGTTTTTATATTTTCAGATTACAAAAACCTATATCTAGCATCCATATTGCACTTGTATCACCATCTCTTCGCCGAACTAGTGCACCTATACAATTTACCATTGTATTGGGTGTGTTGGGGACACAAGAGACTCTTTGTTATTTGGTTGCAAGGTTGCTTGAGAGAGAACATCTTCATCCTACGCCTCCCACGGATTGATAAACCTTAGGTCATCCACTTGAGGGAAATTTGCTACTGTCCTACAAACTTCTGCACTTGGAGGCCCAACAACGTCTACAAGAAGAAGGTTGTGTAGTAGACATCAAGCTCTTTTCTGGCGCCGTTGCCGGGGAGGTTAGCGCTTGAAGGCATATCTTTAGATCTTGCAATTGAATCTTTTTGTTTCTTGTTTTAGCACTAGTTTAGTTTATAAAAGAAAACTACAAAAAAATGGAATTGAGTTTGCCTCATACGCTTCATCTTTTTAATATCTTTCATGAGATTGATGGAAAGGAAAATTGTGCTCAAATGCTAGAAGAAGTCTCTAAAATGTTTGGCACTAGATCTTTGAATGATGAGCATGATTGCAATGTTGTTAGTATGAACTCCTTGAATATCCATAGTACTAATTATGATTGCACTAGTCATGATGAAAATGTCTCTTATAAGCATGTCAACTTTTGTGGAGTGCATAGAGTTTGCAAGTACACACCAAATAGGGAAGATAGATTTTGCAAGAGGCATATGTATTTGGAAACTAAGTGGTTGCAAGAGAGGCTAGATGTTTGTGCTAAAAATTTAAAATTTCTTCACCATACTTGTGAACTTTGCAATGAACATGGTCATTTAAATCTCCGATGCAAATTGTTCCATGATCGTATCGTGTCCAAAAATTGTGATGATTTGATTTCCCTTGCACAATGAACTTAGTTTGCTTTTTGGTTATGAAGAAATGAAACATATAACTAAGCATATTCCCGAATATAACCATGAGAAATTCCTCGATATTGATCTAGAAGAAATTTTTATGTATTGTGCTGTGAATTGCATTGAAAATCCTTATATTGCCAATTACATAAAGAAAAGAAAACAAATAAAAGATGAAGAGAATACTAATGAAAGGGAAGAGACTTCCTAATATCCTCCTATTATTTCTTATGATGAATCGGTTAATGAGGAGGAGCCTTCTATCCAACCAATCTCATCAATAAGGAGCTCCAAAAAGAGGATTGAACCCACACATAATGTGAAGAAGAAAAAGAAAAGACGGAGAAGTAAAGGTGAAAAGGTATCCCTCCCAAATGATGTTGCTCCTATTACTCATTGTGATGATGATAATTGTTATACTATTGGTGCTATCCATACTATCAATGTTGAGAGTGATTATGCTTATGATATGAAAAGGCCCAAGCTTGGGGATGCTATGTTTGATGAGAATGACAAGTTTGAAAATATATTTGCTACAACTAATGTTTGTCCCAAGCTTGCAGATGCTATGTTTAGTGAATATGATATTTGTAGTCTCTCAAGTTTTGATATGCAAACTTATTATGATGATAGCATGCCTCCTACTTATGATGATTATATTGATGAAAGTGGGTTTTGAAGAGTGTCAACTTTAGGAAGTAATGATCCCACTATTTTTGAGGATGTTGAATCTTATTGTGATAATTATGAAAGTGGATTTGGAGAGGCATGACTTTATTTAGTAATGATTCCACTATCTTGGAAGAGGTTTCAATTGATTATGATGAGAACAAAGTTGCTACTTATGATGATTATTGTGATGATACTTATGCTATAAAAAGTAATGATGATTATATTTATAAAACTTGTCATGATTATAATTACCCCTTTTATGAACATTACTCTTTTAATGTGGAAAAAATTTATAGTATTCGTGTCTCTTATGATACTCCCACTATTCCGAATGAGAAGAATTTGGCTTATGTGGAGAGTAATAAAATTTCTATGCTGGTAGATCGTGAAAAGAATTCTTTAGGTGCTAGTTATATTGTTGAATTAATTCATGATTCTACTGAAAATTATTATGATGGAGGAACATATGCTTGTAGGAATTGCAATAATATCAAGTTTCCTCTCTATGTGGTTAAAATCCGGATGTTATGCTTGTTTTACCTTCCTATGCAAGTTGATTCTTGTTCCCATAAGTTGTTTGCTCACAAAATCCCTATGCATAGGAAGTGGGTTAGACTTAAATGTGCTAGTCATATTCTTCATGATGATCTCTTTATGTTTCAATTCTTATCCTTTATGTGAGCATCATTGAAATCATCATGCCTAGCTAGGGGCGTTAAACGATAGCGCTTGTTGGGAGGCAACCCAATTTTATTTTTGTTCTTTGATTTTTGTTCCTTTTTAGTAATAAATAATTCATCTAGACTCTGTTTAGATGTGGTTTTATGCTTTTAATTAGTGTTTGTGCCAAGTAGAACCTTTGGGAAGACTTGGGGAAAGTCTTTGCGATCATGCTGTAAAAAAATAGAAACTTTAGCGCTCACGAGATTTGCTGCCATTGTTTATTGGAGAGTGATATTTAGTTAATTCTTTTTTCAGATGATTAATAGATAAATTAATCACGTCCAGCAATTTATTTCAGAATGTTTGGCGTTCCATAAGTATATGTTTGATACAGATTACAACAGACTGTTCTGTTTTTGTCAGATTCTGTTTTCTATGTGTTGTTTGCTTATTTTGATGAATCTATGAGTAGTATCGGAGGGTATGAACCATAGGTGAGTTGCAATATAGTAGATATTACACCAATATGAATGTGGAATGAGTTCACAACAGTACCTAAGTGGTGATTTATTTTCTTATACTAACGGAGCTTACGAGTTTTCTGTTAAGTTTTGTGTTGTGAAGTTTTCAAGTTTTGGGTGAAGATTCGATGGACTATGGAATAAGGAGTGGCAAGAGCCTAAGCTTGGGGATTCCCAAGGCACCCAAAGGTAATATTCAAGGACAACCAAGAGCCTAAGCTTGGGTATGCCCCGGAAGGCATCCCCTCTTTCGTCTTCATTCATCGGTAACTTTACTTGGAGCTATATTTTTATTCACCACATGATATGTGTTTTGCTTGGAGCGTCATTTTATTTTATTTTGATTTGATTGCTGTTTGAATAAAATACCAAGATCTGAAATTATTAAATGTTAGAGAGTCTTTACATAGTTGCATAATTATTTGACTACTCATTGATCTTCACATATTTCTTTCGGAGTAGTTTGTCATTTGCTTTAGTGCTTCACTTATATCTTTCTAGAGCACGGTGGTGGTTTTATTTTATAGAAATAGATGAACTCTCATGCTTCACTTATATTATTTTGAGAGTCTTTAGAACAGCATGGTAATTTGCTTTGGTTATGAAACCAGTCCTAATATGATGGGCATCCAAGATGGGTATAATAAAAACTTTCATATAAAGTGCAATAAATACTATGAGAAGTTTGATACTTGATGATTGTTTTGAGATATGAAGATGGTGATATTAGAGTCATGCTAGTTGAGTAGTTGTGAATTTGAGAGATACTTGTGTTAAAGTTTGTGATTCTCGTAGCATGCACGTATGGTGAACCGTTATGTGATGAAGTCGGAGCATGATTTATTTATTGATTGTCTTCCTTATGAGTGGCGGTCGGGGACGAGCGATGGTCTTTTCCTACCAATCTATCCCCTAGGAGCATGCGTGTAGTACTTTGTTTCGATAACTAATAGATTTTTGCAATAAGTATGTGGGTTCTTTATGACTAATGTTGAGTCCATGAATTATATGCACTCTCACCCTTCCACCATTGCTAGCCTCTCTAGTACCGCGCAACTTTCACCGGTACCATAAACCCACAATATACCTTCCTCAAAACAGCCACCATACCTACCTATTATGGCATTTCCATAGCCATTCCAAGATATATTGCCAAGCAACTTTCCACCGTTCCGTTTATTATGACACGCTCCATCATTGTCATATTGCTTTGCATGATCATGTAGTTGACATCGTATTTGTGGCAAAGGCACCTTTCATAATTATTTCATACATGTCACTCTTGATTCATTGCACATCCCGGTACACCGCTGGAGGCATTCATATAGAGTCATATTTTGTTCTAAGTACCGAGTTATAATTCCTGAGTTGTAAGTAAATAAAAGTGTGATGATCATCATTATTAGAGCATTGTCCCAGTGAGGAAAGGATCATCGAGACTATGATTCCCCCACAAGTCGGGATGAGACTCCAGACGAAAAAATAAAAAAAGAGAAAAAAGAGGCCATAAAAAAAGAGAAGGCCCAAAAAAACAAAAAAAA
This sequence comes from Triticum dicoccoides, assembly GCF_002162155.2. NCBI lineage: Eukaryota > Viridiplantae > Streptophyta > Magnoliopsida > Poales > Poaceae > Triticum > Triticum dicoccoides. The sequence goes on from NW_021271800.1 coordinate 5,786, forward strand.
ATGAGAGAAAAAGAGAGAAGGGGCAATGCTACTATCCTTTTACCACACTTGTGCTTCAAAGTAGCACCATGATCTTCATGATAGAGAGTCTCCTATGTTGTCACTTTGATATACTAGTGGGAATCTTTCATTATAGAACTTGGGTTGTATATTGCAATGATGGGCTTCCTGAAAATGCCCTAGGTCTTCGTGAGCAAGCGAGTTGGATGCACACCCACTTAGTTTCTTTTTGAGCTTTCATACAATTATATCTCTAGTGCATCCACTGCATGGCAATCCCTACTCACTCACATTGATATCTATTGACGGGCATCTCCATAGCCCGTTGATACGCCTAGTTGATGTGATACTATCTTCTCCTTTTTGTCTTCTCCACAACCACCATTCTATTCCACCTATAGTGCTATATCCATGGCTCAAGCTCATGTATTGCGTGAAGATTGAAAAAGTTTGAGAACATCAAAAGTAGGAAACAATTGCTTGGCTTGTCATCAGGGTTGTGCACGATTTAAATATTGTGTGTGATGAAGATAGAGCATAGCCAGACTATATGATTTTGTAGGCATAGGTTTCTTTGGCCATGTTATTTTGAGAAGACATGATTACTTTGTTAGTATGCTTGAAGTATTATTATTTTTATGTCAATATTAAACTTTTGTCTTAAATCTTTTGGATCTGAATATTCTTGCCACAATAAAGAGAATTACATTGAAAATTATGTTAGGTAGCATTCCACATCAAAATTTCTATTTTTATTATTTACCTACTCGAGGACGAGCAGGAATTAAGCTTGGGGATGCTGATACGTCTCCAACGTATCTATAATTTTTGATTGTTCCATGCTATTATATTATCGACCTTGGATGTTTTATATGCATTTATATGCTATTTTATATGATTTTTGAGACTAACCTATTAACCTAGAGCCCAGTGCTAGTTTCTGTTTTTTTTCTTGTTTTTAAGTATCGAACAAAAGGAAAAGGAAAATCAAACGGAGTCCAATTGACTTGAAACTTCACGAAGATCATTTTTGGACCAGAAGAAGCCCACAGAGTACCGGCCTGGGGACTTTAGAGCCCAGCCTGGGGGCTGCGGTTGTCGGCTCAGGGACTTCGGCAGGTGGCTCGGGGGCTACTACGGTAGCACCCAGCCCGTGGACATCAGAGCCTGGACCGGGGGCTACAACAGTCAGCCCGGGGAGTTCATCGACACAACAAGCGGTAGCCGACTCTAACCCGCCACCTCCCAGCCCAACTGCCCTCGTGCAGGTTGCAGTTCTGGAAGTCGAAGACATAGCATCCCCTTCATGGACGCAGACCATCCTCAACTTTCTGGTGAACAAAGAGCTGCCGACTAATGAGATCTCGGTCCAACAAGTGCAAAGTCGGGCAGCAGCTTACACCATTGTCAACAGAGAACTCGTGAGGCACAGTGTCACTGGTGTGTACCAGCGCTGCGTGGAACCGGAGAAAGGCCAAACAATCCTCAAAGATATCCACCAAGGCGAGTGTGGTCACCACGCAGCTTCAAGATCACTGATACGTCTCCAACGTATCTATAATTTTTGATTGCTCCATGCTATTATATTATCGACCTTGGATGTTTTATATGCATTTATATGCTATTTTATATGATTTTAGGGACTAACCTATTAACCTAGAGCCCAGTGCTAGTTTCTGTTTTTTTCTTGTTTTTAAGTATCACAGAAAAGGAAAAGGAAAATGAAACAGAGTCCAATTGACTTGAAACTTCACGGAGATCATTTTTGGACCAGAAGAAGCCCACGGAGTACCGGAGGTGGGCCAGAAGAGTCCTAAGGCCACCACGAGGGTGGGGGGCGCGCCCCCTGCCTCGTGGCGGCCTCAGGAACCCCCCTGACTTGTCCCCGACTCCAACACCTCTTATATAACCCAAAACTTCCAGAAAGAACCCTAGATCGGGAGTTCCGTCGCCAGAAGCCTCCGTAGCCACTGAAAACAAATCTAGACCCGTTCCCGCACCCTGCCGAAGGGGGCAATCCCTCTCCGATGGCCATCTTCATCATCTTGGCGCTCTCCATGACGAGGAGGGAGTAGTTCACCCTCGGGGCTGAGGGTATGTACCAGTAGCTATGTGTTTGATCTCTCTCTCTCTCTCGTGTTCTTGAGGTGGTACGATCTTGGTGTATCGCGAGCTTTGCTATTATAGTTGGATATTATGATGTTTCTCCCCCTCGACTCTCTTGTAATGGATTGAGTTTTCCCTTTGAAGTTATCTTATCGGATTGAGTCTTTAAGGATTTGAGAACACTTGATGTATGTCTTGCACGTGCTTATCTGTGGTGACAATGGGATATCACATGATCCACTTGATGTATGTTTTGGTGATCAACTTGCGGGCTCCGCTCGTGAACTTATGCATAGTGGTTGGCACACGTTTTCATCTTGACTCTCCGGTAGAAACTTTGGGGCACTCTTTGAAGTTCTTTGTGTTGGTTGAATAGATGAATCTAAGATTGTGTGATGCATATCGTATAATCATACCCATGGATACTTGAGGTGACATTGGAGTATCTAGGTGACATTAGGGTTTTGGTTGATTTGTGTCTTAAGGTGTTATTCTAGTACGAACTCTATGATAGATTGAATGGAAATAATAGCTTCATGTCATTTTACTACGGACTCTTGAATAGATCGACCAGAAAGGATAACTTTGAGGTGGTTTCGTACCCTACCATAATCTCTTCGTTTGTTCTCTGCTATTAGTGACTTTGGAGTGACTCTTTATTGCATGTTGAGGGATAGTTATATGATCCAATTATGTTATTATTGTTGAGAGAACTTGCACTAGTGAAAGTATGAACCCTAGGCCTTGTTTCCTTGCATTGCAATACCGTTTGTGCTCACTTTTATTATTAGTTACCTTGCTGTTTTTATATTTTCAGATTACAAAAACCTATATCTACCATCCATATTGCACTTGTATCACCATCTCTTTGCCGAACTAGTACACCTATACAATTTACCATTGTATTGGGTGTGTTGGGGACATAGGAGACTCTTTGTTATTTGGTTGCAGGGTTGCTTGAGAGAGACCATCTTCATCCTACGCCTCCCACGGATTGATAAACCTTAGGTCATCCACTTGAGGGAAATTTGTTACTGTCCTACAAACCTCTGCACTTGGAGGCCCAACAACATCTACAATAAGAAGGTTGTGTAGTAGACATCAATCACTTGTTGCCAAGGCTTTCCGCCATGATTTTTTTCTAGCCGACTGCTCTAGAAGATGCCAAAGACTTGGTCCAGAAATGTAAAGGGTGCTAGAAGTTCCACTCCAAGCAACATCTGCACTCAAAACCATCCCCATTGTCTGGCCCTTTGCCATCCGGGGACTGGACATGGTGGGATCATTCAAGACAGCACGCGGCGACAAGACTCATCTTCTTGTCGCCGTGGACAAGTTCGCCAAGTGGATCGAAGCAAAACCAATCAAGAAGTTGAATGGTCCGACTATGGTGACTTTCATCGCTGACATCACCATTCGGTATGGCATACCACACAACATCATCACCGACAACAAAACAAACTTCACCAAAGGCGCCTTGGCTCATTTCTGCACGACGCAGGGCACCCGACTGGACTTAGCGTCCGTTTCCCATCCGTAGTCAAACGGCCAAGTGGAGCGAGCAAACGGCCTCATTTTGTCCGGCATCAAACCCCGAATGATCGAGCCTTTGGAGCGTTCGGCCGGCTGTTGGCTCGATGAGCTGCCGGCCGTCCTCTAGAGCTTGCGCACAACTCCAAACAAGTCAACCAGCGTCACGCCTTTCTTCCTCGTCTACGGTGCCTAAGCCGTCATCCCTACAGAAATAGAATTTGACTCCCCTCGAGTCACCATGTACACCAAAGAGGAGGCAAAAGAAGCACGAGAAGATGGCGTCGATCTACCAGAAGAGGGCCGGCTGTTGGCACTCAGCCGGTCCACCATCTACCAGCAGAGCCTATGCTGATACTAGAATTGGGAGGTCAAGCCAAGATCCTTCCAAGAGGGAGACCTTGTGCTCTGACTGATCCACCGAACAGCCAGCCAACACGCTCTCGGCACCTTGGGAAGGCCCCTTCATCATCAGGAAAGTTTTGGGCAACGACTCCTACTACCTCATCGATGCTCAGAAGCCCAGAGCACACAAGAGAGACGACTTCGGCAAGGAGACGGAGAGGTCGTGGAATGCAAATCTCCTTCAACGATTTTACAGTTAATGCAGTATGTACCACGCTACCTTTTGTATTAAGTACGAAGACTCCGGGTCCCCCGAGAAGAGCTCGGGGGCTACCCTCTTTTATCTATATGACAAGTGTTATACCTATGAATGTGTTATTTCATTATTCCGCCTAGCACCGGGTTCGACCAGTTGGCCCAGGGGCTCACCGCTTTGCACTATGTGGTGCTTCCTGCAGTCGAACAAGTAGTGTGTTGGCACCTACACCTTCTCCTGCCACAAGCCGCAGCTCGCAGAGTGACTATCCGGTGGGCAGGAGTTAAAGGCAGAAAAGGGTGTCCACATGAAAAATGGCTAAGGACTCAGAGCATGCACATATTTCAAGCTGGCTTCCCGCTTCATCAACCGGCCGCTGAGCAGCCGACCGGCCGGCTTCTACTTAGCTTGTTAAAACTCTAGTTAGCTAAGTACTTACCCTCCCGAAAGTAGCTAAGTACTTGACCCAGCCACAGTCCACAGAGCAGCTGTCTGGCTGGCAAGACGACAGCTAAGGGAGGGCGGCAAAGGAAAAAAGGCCAAGGAGCAGAAAGCAAGAAAAGTCAGAACTCAGAGGAAACGCAACTTGTGTGAAAGAATATTTACATATCAAAAGGCCCTTGGCCAGCATTCAACAAAGTTTGAAATACACCCTGCAGGTGGAATTGTGCAGATTTAACAAAAGTTTGTCGAGTCTGATAAAGCAGGAAAAATAAAGGTAAGACGACGGCCTAGGGAGCAGCAGAGGGGTCTGGCTGGTGGGCGGAGTCGGTGGTGCCGGTTGGTGGAGTGGATGGCTGGTCAGTCTCCACTTGGTCGTCTCAGCAGCAGTCGGCGCACTCGAGCTCGACTCGTTATTCGAGGCACAGTTAAGCAGAGGTTGGCCGTCTGCTCCGACCTATGGCGCATCTTCTTCGCCTTCCTCGTCCTCCTCATCTTCTCCCTCGTCACTGGAGTCGACCACCTCAGCCGAGTCTTTGTCATCCTCCGGGTTTAGCCCAAACCACTCCGGTGGTGCCTCGACACCGTTCTCGGCCAGCTCACGAATGAAGATGCTGGTGTTGGTGTAGTCAGCAATCGCCGCTGCCCGTCTGACAAAGTCGCGCTCCACTGCCACCAGCTCCTCCTCGGCCTCTTGCTGAAATGTGGTCAAATGGGCTAGATTTAGCCCAGGATACCACGCCTTGACGAACGCCAAGGCTCATCTCACTCCAGCCTGGGCCGAGTAGCCCTTCCAAGCCTCAAGTCGGCCGGCCGGCACCTCCAGCCAGTCGGCAGTCTGACTGGGAGTGCGTGGAGCCGGCATGGCTGGCCACAGGGCCGAGATCACTTGGGCCCCGACATGCTAAAGACGACGCGTCATCCGATGAGCCGGCCGAAGGTGGGCTTGGATGCTGAGAAGCTATTCGCTAAGGGTCCGGGGGGCGTCGGCAGCAATCTGCACACCTTCCACCCTCTGTTCTTCACGATAAACCTCAATAGCCTGGCTGGCAGCGCCAGAGTGGCCAGGAAAGAAGTCTGCTCAGGCAGAAGGCAAAGAAGTCAGAAGTCAGAAGCTAGAAGCTGGCCTGAACAGCAGCCGACAGCTCAAAGAAAGGAAAATAAGAAAGCTTACCATCAACCATGTCTTCAATCCTGCCAAAGCCAGCGGTCAGCAACGCTTTCTTGTCGGTCCAGGTGGAGCGTTCGGTCTCGAACTCGGCGAGGAGATTGGACTCCTTCACTTCTGCCTCCTTCCAGGACTTCTGGAGAAGCTCTGCCTGCTCCGCCAGTTGATTGGCCAGTCGGTCACACTCCTGGGCTAGCTCGTTGCACTCTGCCTCCTTGGCACGCATCGCGGTGTTGGTTTCACCCAGCTGCCGCTGGAGGGTAGCATTGGCCTCTGCAAGAGTAGATAAAGAAAAAGATGTCAACGATCAACAAAGAAGAAGTATAGTTGCCGAGGAGATCCGGCCCGACTGCTCAGCAGTCGGCCCGAATCTCGGGGGCTACAGCCCGCGGGTGCACCATCGCGCCCCCGCAGAGAAGAGAACGAAGACTTACTCAGGCTTTTTGACAAGTCGGCTGTCCGTCGGTCCAGATCTCGGACGTTGGAGTTGATGGTGATCGGGCGAAGGTTATGATAATCCTACGATGAAGATAGCAGAAAAAGTTAGCACTTGGAGCTTGCCAATTAGAGCTCTGAGCCGCCTGCTCAGCAGCTAGCCCGAAGCTCGGGGGCTACACCCAGTGGTGCGCTGGTGCGCCCCCACAGAGAAATAAAAGAATGAATGATGAAGAAGTAAGAAATATACCCGAATGGCCGCTCGCGAATCCAAGAAAGCCCTGTTGCACTGCTGAGAGCGGTGGCCTCAGCTCGGAGTTTAGCCTGAATGTCTAGGATCGCTTGGTTTAAAGCACCCGTCCCACCTCCACGCACCCATTCAGCGGGCGCGGCGCTGGTTGCTTCGGCATCCGGGGCTGACGATCTCGCTGCGCCGGCTTCCAGTGGTCGTGGCGCCGAAGTCGCCTTCACGCTTCGGCGGCACGAGGGTGTGCGGGCCTCAGGAGTCGGCCCCGTCACAACCTCCTTTCCGGCTGGCGGTGCCGACGGGGCAGCCGACTGCTTGTCCCGCGCTCCCTCAGACGGCGGTGGCGGAGGCACGACTACTTCCGGCATGACAACATCACCGAATCCCCTCTCCATGACCGGCTGTTCGTCGCCGGCTCCCCCAGTCAGCGCCATGAACTCTGGTGGCGGCGGCGCGGAATTCAGAGGGACGGCGAATAGCGGCGCCTGATGGTGTGTGGCTTCTTCAGCCAGCTTCTTCGCCGCGGCGTCGGCCTCAGCCTCCGCCAGCTTCTTCAGCGTGGCGGCCTCCGCCTACTCCCTGCGGGCGGCTTCCTGCTCCTCGCGCACCTCCTGCGCGTTTCGTTCCTGCGCCTCCCGAAGGTCGGCTGCAGGGTCGATTCGCTGGGTGGTGGTAGAAGTCTCCGCCGACCCGATGACGGAGGCGGCGGCCGACTTCTCAAGAGAGAGTGGATCCCTAAGTCAAGAAAAATAAGGAAGAGAAGAAGCTCAGATAGAATCGACAAGAAAGGAAGGCACAAGAAAAAGACACTTACGCTGACACCATAGGAGGCACCTTTGGAAGCTTCTGAAACTTGGTCGCCTTCGCGGCGGCCTCCTTCCGCTTGGTCGCGGCGGTCGAGTTCTTGGTCTTCTTCGGTGCGCTGCCGAACAAAATGGTGCCTTGTTTGCGCTTACGCATGCCGCCTTGGGCGGCCGGCTCGGCGAAAGGGCCCACGTCCGCCCTGCCAGCACCTCAGGAATGGCGCGGCTCGTCTTCATCTTCGTCGTCATCAGGCCAGGTCTCGATGCCGCCTACGTCTTCGGAGCCGCCCACTCCGTCGCCGCCGCCTATGGCGTCGTCCTCCAGGGCGGCCGCCCCCGAGTCGGGGTCATCCACATCGCTCACCGCCCGGTCCGGTAGGTAGTCTCCACCCGGCCCTACGATGGCGGCCGTCCCGGAGACATGAAGATCTGCATTAGAAAAACCGACCATTCGAAGATGGCGGGATCAAGACCAAGACGAGGTACGGAAAAGGAAAGAGTTGAGAAACTTACAGGTGGTGGCGGGTTGCACGGGAGTATGGCCGCTTGCCGAATCGACAAGACCCTTCCGACAGCTTGAGGTCGGAGATCTCGTTCACCACTCGGGCCACCTCGGCAGTCGGCATGTCCTTCGTGCACATCCGGCTTGGGTCACGGTGCCCGCTCATCCGACAGATCAGACGAGGCCAGCCTTGGAGCGGGAGAACCCGATGCTCAACGGAGGCGACCAGCAGGTCGGATGCCTTGAGGTCTTCTGCATTCATCAGCACCCGGAGTCGGTTTACGGCAGAAGTGCTGTCGGCTGACATGGGCTTCGTCTTGTAGCCCTAGTTGGCCCGAGGCTCAGCCGGAGGGCCGGCTTCGTAGGGCGGCAGGTTGAGGAAGTCAACGTCCGGGTTAACGTTCTCCATGTAGAAATACGATTTCTGCCACAGTTTGATCGACTATGACAGCTTGATGACGGGGAAGGCATTCTTCATGGACGGACGGTGCATCGCGACGAAGGCGCCGCACTGGGCCGCCTTCTCCCTAATAGAGATGCCCGGTTTTGTGTAGAAGAACGCTCCCCACAACTCGATAGTGGGGAGGATGCCCAGGTAGCCCTCGCACATCGTGACGAAGGCGGACAACAACATCATGGTGTTGGGCGTCAGATGATGAGGTTGAAGATGGTAGACGTCAAGGAAGGAGCGGAGGAACCCACTCATCGGCAGGCCGAAGCCGTGGAGGAAGTGCGTGTGGAAGATGACCCGCTCGCCTCCCATCGGCGCCGGCGAGGTCTCTTTCTCTGGTGGCATGCGCACCTTGATGAAGCTGGCGCCGGGCAGTCGCCGTGTGGCGCGAAGGAAGGCGAGATGGTCATCTATTACGAACGAGCCGTCCCAATCCCCTCCCCATTCGCGCGCCATGGAGTTCAAGATGGACGGAGAGATGGCGCGACGGCGGGGGCGAAGACCACGACAGGGCGAGAGGTTTGAGGCGAAGGAGATCGACAGGGACGAGCTGCAACAGCGCTTCGGCGGAGCGTGGAAGTGCGGCGGCAGCAAGAGGAGGAGAGGGACGAAATTGGCGAAGAGAGAGGAGGGTGCGCGTGCTTTGCCGCCCCCTCCCCCTACTTATAGCCCCTGGGCTACGAAGGTGAGGGGGCGGGGCGCGGGGTCATGGGATTAACTGCACCCACGACCCCGCGATTACAACGCGAGTTACAGTGCGCAGTAACTCCGCGCGGAACCACAACCGTTTGCCTCGGCCGCGACGTATCCGCCCACGCGCCGAGGCCCGGTAGTGGCGGGCCCAGCCTGCTGTCGCGTCCCATCGTGCGCGTGGGTTGATAGGCTAGCCTGGCTAGCTGGCGCCGCGTGGCATGTTTGCAGCGGGCGGCGAGCTTAGAGGATTAGCAAGCATGCCACATGGTTCCCGCTTTGCCATTTCGAAATCATTAGGAAAAGCCCTCCTGGCCACGGCTGTCGGTGTCAAAACCGGCGGATCTCGGGTAGGGAGTCCCAAACTGTGCGTCTAAGGCGGATGGTAACAGGAGATGGGGGACACAATGTTTACCCAGGTTCGGGCCTTCTCGATGGAGGTAATACCCTACATCCTGCTTGATTGATCTTGATGATATGAGTATTACAAGAGTTGATCTACCACGAGATCGTAGCGGCTAAACCCTAGAAGCTAGCCTATGATTCTGATGGTCATTGTCCTACGGACTAAACCCTTCGGTTTATATAGACACTGGAGGGGGCTAGGGTTACACAGAGTTGGTTACAAGGGAGGAGATCTATATATCCGAACTGCCAAGCTTGCCTTCCACGCAAAGGAGAGTCCCACCCGGACACGGGACAAAGTCTTCAATCTTGTATCTTCATAGTCCAACTATCCGACCAAAGAATATAGTCTGACTGTCCAAGGACCCCCTAATCCAGGACTCCCTCAGTAGCCCCTGAACCTAGCTTCAATGACAATGAGTCCGGTGCGCAGATTGTCTTCGGCATTGCAAGGCGGGTTCCTCCTCCGAATACTCCACAGAAGATTTTTGAACACAAGGATCGTGTCCGGCTCTGCAAAACAAATTCCACATACCACCGTAGAGAGTATAATATTTCCACAAATCTAATCTGCTGACAACTTTTCATGACGTGACATCACGCCATGGCCCGGTCATTATTCGAACCGTTTTTCTCAACCAGCTACTACACATATTGCGAGGCGGTTTTTGTGGCATGTCTTGTCGAAGCGGAGATCGTGTCCCCTTATCACGGGATTCTCATCAATACCGGTGTGGGTAACCCAATCGTGCCATCAATTACGACGCTTGGGGAATAAGCGAGTTTACCAGGCAAGTTGGGAGGCACATAGTTTCTTCCGCCCTTATAAAGGGACAAGGACTCCTCCTTTTCACCCACGCCTTCTTCTTCCCAATCCATTCCCCCTTGCCCGAGCTCCAGCGCCCGAGAATTCGTCTTCTCCGCCCACAAAGGCCTTCCAAAAATGTCTGGATCCGGAGCAGGAGGTAAGTGGATGGCCTCTACCGTCCAGGAGAAGCATATCAAAAAGC
>NW_021271801.1:0-1220 GCF_002162155.2 Triticum dicoccoides
TCATCGAAATCACTCCGAAACCCCAAAATGGTGACTAATAGTCCATGAAACGCGCCAAAATCAGCCAAAACTGCTAGCGTTGAAGACCTACACGTAAACGAACCTCGGAGATCATTAATCGTGGAAATTGCTACAGGTCCTCAAAAAGGTGAGCAATTGCCCATGTGATGGGCCGAATCAGCCAAAACGGTGAGTGTTGATGACGTGCACGTAATAGCACCTTAGAGTTTTACAACCATGGAAATCGCACAGGGACCCCAAAACGGTGAGTAATAGCCCATGAAACGGGCTAGAGTCAGCCAAAGCGGTGAGTATTGATGAACGATACGTAAGCACACCTTGGGGTTCAGAAATCATAAAAATCGCTCCGGGACCCCCGAAATGGTCCATGAAACGTGCCAGAATCAGCCAAAACGGCGAGTGTTGATGACATGCACGTAATCGCACCTAGGAGTTCAAAAACCATGGAAATCGCACCGGGACCCCAAAACGATGAGTAATAGCCCATGAGACGGGCCAGTATCGGGAAAACGGCGAGTGTTGAAGAATGACACTTAAGCGCATGTTGGGGTTCACAACCATTAAAATTGCTTCGGGACCCCAAAATGGTGAGTAATAATTCATGAAACAGGCCAGAATCGGCCAAAACGGCCAAAATGACCTCCACGTAAGCGCACATTGGGGTTCAGTAACCATAAAAATCGCTCCCGAACCCCAAATCGATGAGTATTAGCCCATGAAACGGGCCAGAATCGGCCAAAATGGCGAGTGTTGTTGAACGACATGTAAGTGCACCTTGGGCTCCAGCAACCATAAAAATCGCTTCGGGACCCCAAAACGGTGAGTAATAGTGCATGAAATGGGCCTCAATCGGCCAAAACTGTGAGTGTTAATGACCTGCACGTAAGCGCACATTGGGGTTTAGTAACCATAATAATCGCTCCGGAACACCAAATCGGTAAGTAATAGTCCATGAAACGGGCCAGAATCGGCCAAATTGGCGATTGTCGATGAACGACACGTAAGCGCACCTTGGGCTTCAGCAACCATAAAAATCGCTCTGGGACCCCAAAATGGTGAATAATAATCCACGAAACGTGCTAGAATCGTCCAAAATAGCTAGTGTTAATGACCTGCATGTAAGCACACATTGGGGTTCAAAATGACCTGCACATAAGTGCACCTTGGTGTTCAGTAACCATGGAAATTTCTCCTTACCC
>NW_021271802.1:0-1687 GCF_002162155.2 Triticum dicoccoides
ACTTGTGCAGGGCTCGAGACTCTTTTGAAGTCAATAGCGTAGGCTATTCCTACCTACCCGATGAGTACCTTTCTGTTCACAAAAAAGGTTTGTAAGAGTCTGACTTCTCCTATGGCTAAGTACTTCTGAAGCAGCTCTCTTGACAAAAAGTCGATGCATTGGTTATCATGGAAGGAGATGACTAAACCAAAGTGAAAGTGTTGAATGGGTTTTCGAGACCTACATCAGTTTAATCTTGCAATGTTGGGCAAGCATGGATGGCGTTTCATGACTAATTCTAATTCCCTATGAGCAAGGGTTTTGAAAGGGCATTACGGATACATATTTCATGCAAGCTTCGGTTCCCAAGTCGGCTTCGACCACTTGGAAGACAATCGTCGCGGGAAGAGAGAGGCCCTAAGGTTGGGGCTGATCGACTGTGTGGGATATGGCAGTACCATATCCGTGTGGCACGAAAAGTGGATACCAGGAACTATCTCCATGACCCCGCTCTTGAGACCACTAAACTCACATATTGAGAGAGTGTCTGACCTCATTGATTCTGACAATTGGTCTTGGAGGCAAGATTTGGTTAGGGAGACCCTCATAGCCCCTGATGTCGAGGCCATTCTCAACATACCAATTCGGCAGGGGGTGGGGAGGACTCTTTTGCATGGGCTTTCGAAAAATTTGTGCTCTCGTAACTCATAATGAGCGACTAGCTCTAGAGGAAGGGGCCGCTACCGAGACCTCAGGGAACGATCAAAAGTTGTGAAAGGCCTTATGGAAGCTCAATGTTATCCCAATGGTGAGAGTTTTTTGGTGGAGATTCCTCCGTGGCATTCTCCCAGATGAATGTACCCTCAAGTATCGTCATATTGCAGTCATTAATCGCTGAAAAGTGTGCATGGCTATGGGCAAGGACTTGAAACATGCTCTTATCCACTGGGCACACGCTCGTCACTTTTGGGAGGAGGCGTTTGCGTGGTTCAGCCTCCGGCTACCGCGACTCCATCTGAATTCATGGGCACATGATATCATATGTGATCCAAGGTTATCTGATGATGATCGTGCTAAGATCACAACAATTAAGTGGTCTATTTGGCACTCTCAAAACCGCATCAAGCAAGGGGAAGAAGGACGTGACCCTACAACCACTATTCAAGCTACTAAGGAGGAAATTGCTCTCCTGGATCTCCCACACAATGCAGCCGCGGTCTTGCCAGGCTGCGGCTGGCGGCCACCTGAAGAGGGAGTGGTTAAGATCACCACGGACGGTGCGTTGAACTTTGAAGATGTCTGGGGTGGGGCAGGAGGTGTCGCTCGCACGGCCACAACTTTACTGGGCTCGTGGTGTAAACTGTATATGGGGACTTCGGATCCTCTCATCATTGAAGCTTTTTCTCTGGCGAGATGGAGTTCACTTTGCTGCCATTCGGGGACTCTTGCATTTGATAATGGAAGTGGATTGCCTAGAGCTGGTGATGCTCTGGAAAACTCGCCACAATTCTCAATCTATTGTGGCATCTATCTAGTTATAAATAGGAGAGCTTAGCAATAATTTTGTTTTATTTGATGTTCAACATGTAAACCGGTTAGCGAACCTACCATCACATCTTTGTGCAAATCATGCATGCACTTTGAATGTGACGGATTGCTGGCCGGAAGAAACCCCTAGCTTCCTTGTGACCAACCTTTTGGCTGGCTG
>NW_021271803.1:0-1144 GCF_002162155.2 Triticum dicoccoides
TAATACACGTGTGAATACATAGACCACAATATGTCCCTAGTGAGCCTCTAGTTGACTAGCTCGTTGTGATCAACAGATAGTCATGGTTTCCTGGCTATGGACATTGGATGTCGTTGATAACGGGATCACATCATTAGGAGAATGATGTGATGGACAAGACCCAATCCTAAGACTAGCACAAAAGATCGTGTAGTTCATTTGCTAGAGCTTTGCCAATGTCAAGTATCTCTTCCTTCGACCATGAGAGCGTGTAACTCCTGGATACCGTAGGAGTGCTTTGGGTGTATCAAACGTCACAACGTAACTGGGTGACTATAAAGGTGCACTACAGGTATCTCCGAAAGTATCTATTGTTTTATGCGGATCGAGACTAGGATTTGTCACTCCGTGTAAACGGAGAGGTATCTCTGGGCCCGCTCGGTAGGACATCATCATATGCGCAATGTGACCAAGGAGTTGATCACGGGATGATGTGTTACGGAACGAGTAAAGTGACTTGCCGGTAACGAGATTGAACAAGGTATTGGATACCGACGATCGAATCTCGGGCAAGTAACATACCGATAGACAAAGGGAATTGAATACGGGATTGATTAAGTCCTTGACATCGTGGTTCATCCGATGAGATCATCGTGGAACATGTGGGAGCCATCATGGGTGTCCAGATCCCGCTGTTGGTTATTGACCGGAGAACGTCTCGGTTATGTCTACATGTCTCCCGAACTCGTAGGGTCTACACACTTAAGGTTCGATGACGCTAGGGTTATAAAGGAAGTTTGTATGTGGTTACCGAATGTTGTTCGGAGTCCCGGATGAGATCCCGGACGTCACGAGGAGTTCCGGAATGGTTCGGAGGTAAAGATTTATATATGGGAAGTCCTATTTTGGCCACCGGAAAATGTTCGAGATTTTTCGGTATTGTACCGGGAAGGTTCTAGAAGGTTCCGGAGTGGGGCCCACCTGCATGGGGGGACCCACATGGACGTGGGTAGTGGGGGCAAGGCCCCACACCCCTGGTCAAGGCGCACCAAGATCCCCCCTTAGAAGGAATAAGATCATATCCCGAAGGGATAAGATCAAGATCCCTAAAAAGGGGGGATAACAATCGGTGGGGAAGGAAATAATGAGATTTCTTTCCTCCCAC